>NC_069504.1:478833481-479133481 GCF_027579735.1 Bombina bombina | reverse complement strand
TGGCATTCACATGATCCATTTGTACCAACTGTATAACACTAGGAGGCGCCTTTGTTTTGTGATTCCATTTCACAGAGAAAGTTTGTATCCAGACCATGTACCTGGCAAAGAGCTGACTCCATCGTTTGGGTGTGACCTCTACATCATCTGTATTATACAGGAGGCTTACCATACACCAAAGGGACTGGTGCACTTTGGAATATCCCTGAGGACTGTGTCCTATACAGATAAGAGCCAACAGGACTTTTATGTTTTCAATACATATTTATTATTATTGTTATCTCCATATATATTGTGTTTTTTGTAACTGTATTATATTTTTTGGTGCTTTTTTCATATTTATGTGATTATCACTATTACCCTTTAACTCTGGGAATTCATCATTTTAGACCTTAGCCCACTAATGCATATTTACATCCTTATTATTATTATTGAGTTAGTGGGCCACTCTATATAGATTTTATCCTATCCCCTCCATTTCCCCTGCGCCCCCTAGAGTTACCATTTAGTTTGTGTAACAGGTATATTTGACAATATAGCACATGATGGGGGATAGTTATCAACGTGTCAACTTTCCTGCCTTCGCCGGCCCAATACGCCCGCCTAAGCTCGCCTACCATCGCCGCCGTGGACCTGAAAAAATTTGCCTAAGTTATCAAAAAAGCTGTCAAAAAGCCGCGCACCAAGTACGGGGCGATGAGCAGCGGACTGTGAGAGGTATCACTCATCCGATCTCGCTGCTCTTCGGCTTTTTTACAGCTTTATTGCTAGCCTGTCACTAAGCACCCACACTAAACTACACTGTTCTACCCCCTATACCGGCGCCCCCGGAGCCCCCCGCAACTCAATAAAGTTACTAACCCCTAAACCGCCGCTCCTAGACCCCGCCGCAACTCTTATAAATGTATTAACCCCTAAACCGCCGCTCCTAGACCCCGCCGCAACTCTTATAAATGTATTAACCCCTAAACCGCCGCTCCCGGACACTGCCGCAACCTACATTATACCTAGTAACCCCTATCCTGCCCCCCCTATACCACCACCCTCTATAATAAAGTTATTAACCCCTATCCTGCTGATCCCGCACCTCGCCGCAACTAAATAAATAGTTTAACCCCTAAACCGCTGCTCCCGGACCCTGCCGCAACCTATATTAAATTTATTAACCCCTAATCTGCCCCCCCTACACCGTCGCCACCTATAATAAATTTATTAACCCCTATCCTGCCCCCCCTACACCGCCGCCACTGTAAAAAATTTATTAACCCCTAAACCTAAGTCTAACACTAACCCTAACACCCCCCTAACTTAAATATTAATTAAATAAATCTAAATAATATTTCTATTATTAACTAAATGAATCCTATTTAAAACTAAATACTTACCTTTAAAATAAACCCTAATATAGCTACAATGTAAATAATAATTATATTGTAGCTATCTTAGGATTTATTTTTATTTTATAGGTAACTTTCAATTTATTTTAACTAGGTACAATAGCTATTAAATAGTTATTAACTATTTAATAGCTACCTAGCTAAAATAAAGAGAAATTTACCTGTAAAATAAAAACTAACCTAAGTTACAATTACACCTAACACTACACTATACTTAAATAAATTATTCCTATTTAAAACTAAATACTTACCTGTAAAATAAACCCTAAGATAGCTACAATATAATTAATAATTACATTGTAGCTATTTTAGGATTTATATTTATTTTACAGGTAACTTTGTATTTATTTTAGCTAGTTAGAATAGTTATTAAATAGTTATTAACTATTTAATAACTTCCTAGCTAAAAGAAATACAAAATTACCTGTAAAATAAATCCTAACCTAAGTTACAATTAAACCTAACACCACACTATCATTAAATAAATTAAATAAATTAAATACAAATAACTACAATTAAATACAATTACATAAACTAACTAAAGTACAAAAAATAAAAAAAGCCAAGTTACAAAAAATAAAAAAATAGGTTACAAACATTTAAAAAATATTACAACAATTTTAAGCTAATTACACCTAATCTAAGCCCCCTAATAAAATAACAAAGCCCCCCAAAATAAAAAAATTCCCTACCCTATTCTACATTAAAAAAGTTCAAAGCTCTTTTACCTTACCAGCCCTTAAAAGGGCCTTTTGTGGGGCATGCCCCAAAGAAATCTGCTCTTTTGCCTGTAAAAGAAAAATACAACCCCCCCAACATTAAAACCCACCACCCACATACCCTTAATCTAACCCAAACCCCCCTTAAAATAACCTAACACTAATCCCCTGAAGATCATCCTACTTTGAGTCGTCTTCACTCAGCCTAGCCACCGATGGAACTGAAGAGGAGATCCGGAGCAGCAGAAGTGATCCTCCAAGGGGCGCTGAAGAAGTCTTCCATCCGATGAAGTGATCCTCCAGGCGGCGCTGAAGAAGTCTTCCATCCGGGCGATGTCATTTTCCAAGCGGCGCTGAAGAAGTCTTCTATCCGGGCGATGTCATCTTCCAAGCGGGGTCTTCAATCTTCTTTCTTCAGGATCCATCTTCATTCCGCCGACGCGGAACATCCTTCTTTCCCGACGGACTACCGACGAATGAAGGCTCCTTTAAGGGACGTCATCCAAGATGGCGTCCCTTCAATTCCGATTGGCTGATAGGATTCTATCAGCCAATCGGAATTAAGGTAGGAAAAATCTGATTGGCTGATTGAATCAGCCAATCAGATTGAGCTTGCATTCTATTGGCTGATCGGAACAGCCAATAGAATGCGAGCACAATCTGATTGGCTGATTGGATCAGCCAATCGGATTGAACTTCAATCTGATTGGCTGATTCAATCAGCCAATCAGATTTTTCCTACCTTAATTCCGATTGGCTGATAGAATCCTATCAGCCAATCGGAATTGAAGGGACGCCATCTTGGATGATGTCCCTTAAAGGAGCCTTCATTCGTCGGTAGTCCGTCGGGAAAGAAGGATGTTCCGCGTCGGCGGAATGAAGATGGATCCTGAAGAAAGAAGATTGAAGACCCCGCATGGAAGATGACATCGCCCGGATGGAAGACTTCTTCAGCGCCGCTTGGAAGATGACATCGCCCGGATGGAAGACTTCTTCAGCGCCGCCTGGAGGATCACTTCATCGGATGGAAGACTTCTTCAGCGCCCCTTGGAGGATCACTTCTGCCGCTCCGGATCTCCTCTTCAGTTCCATCGGTGGCTCGGCTGAGTGAAGACGACTCAAGGTAGGATGATCTTCAGGGGATTAGTGTTAGGTTATTTTAAGGGGGGTTTGGGTTAGATTAGGGGTATGTGGGTGGTGGGTTTTTAATGTTGGGGGGTTGTATTTTTCTTTTACAGGCAAAAGAGCAGTTTTCTTTGGGGCATGCCCCACAAAAGGCCCTTTTAAGGGCTGGTAAGGTAAAAGAGCTTTGAACTTTTTTACTGTAGAATAGGGTAGGGAATTTTTTTATTTTGGGGGGCTTTGTTATTTTATTAGGGGGCTTAGATTAGGTGTAATTAGCTTAAAATTGTTGTAATATTTTTTAAATGTTTGTAACCTATTTTTTTATTTTTTGTAACTTAGCTTTTTTTATTTTTTGTACTTTAGTTAGTTTATGTAATTGTATTTAATTGTAGTTATTTGTATTTAATTTATTTAATTTATTTAATGATAGTGTAGTGTTAGGTTTAATTGTAACTTAGGTTAGGATTTATTTTACAGGTAATTTTGTATTTCTTTTAGCTAGGTAGTTATTAAATAGTTAATAACTATTTAATAACTATTCTAACTAGCTAAAATAAATACAAAGTTACCTGTAAAATAAATATAAATCCTAAAATAGCTACAATGTAATTATTAATTACATTGTAGCTATCTTAGGGTTTATTTTACAGGTAAGTATTTAGTTTTAAATAGGAATAATTTATTTAAGGATAGTGTAGTGTTAGGTGTAATTGTAACTTAGGTTAGTTTTTATTTTACAGGTAAATTTCTCTTTATTTTAGCTAGGTAGCTATTAAATAGTTAATAACTATTTAATAGCTATTGTACCTAGTTAAAATAAATTGAAAGTTACCTATAAAATAAAAATAAATCCTAAGATAGCTACAATATAATTATTATTTATATTGTAGCTATATTAGGGTTTATTTTAAAGGTAAGTATTTAGTTTTAAATAGGATTCATTTAGTTAATAATATAAATATTATTTAGATTTATTTAATTAATATTTAAGTTAGGGGGGTGTTAGGGTTAGTGTTAGACTTAGGTTTAGGGGTTAATAAATTTATTACAGTGGCGGCGGTGTAGGGGGGGCAGGATAGGGGTTAATAAATGTATTATAGGTGGCGACGGTGTAGGGGGGGCAGATTAGGGGTTAATACGTTTAATATAGGTTGCGGCAGGGTCCGGGAGCGGCGGTTTAGGGGTTAAACTTTTTATTTAGTTGCGGCGAGGTGCGGGATCGGCAGCATAGGGGTTAATAACTTTATTATAGAGGGTGGCGGTATAGGGGGGCAGGATAGGGGTTACTAGGTATAATGTAGGTTGCGGCGGTGTCCGGGAGCGGCGGTTTAGGGGTTAATACATTTATTATAGTTGCGGCGGGGTCAGGGAGCGGCGGTTTAGGGGTTAATATGTATAGAGTAGCTTGCGGTGGGCTCCGGGAGCGGCGGTTTAGGGGTTAATACATATATTATAGTTGCGGCGGGGTCAGGGAGCGGCGGTTTAGGGGTTAATATGTATAGAGTAGCTTGCAGTGGGCTCCGGGAGCGGCGGTTTAGGGGGTAATACATTTATTTAGTTGCGGCGGTGTAGGGGGGACAGCTTAGGGGTACATGTTAGGGTGTTAGGTGTAGACAGCTCCCATAGGAATCAATGAGATGTCGGGCAGCAGCGAACTTGTACTTTCGCTATGGTCAGACTCCCATTGATTCCTATGGGATCCGCCGCCTCCAGGGCGGCGGATTGAAAACCAGGTACGCTGGGCCGGAAAAGTGCCGAGCGTACCTGCTAGTTTTTTGATAACTAGCAAAAGTAGTCAGATTGTGCCGCACCTGTGTGCGGAACATCTGGAGTGACGTAAGAATCGATCTGTGTCGGACTGAGTCCGGCGGATCGAAGCTTACGTCACAAAATTCTACTTTTGCCGGTCTCTAGCCTTTGATAACTAAGGCGAATCAGCCTCGCCACAAATACGCTGTGGAATTCCAGCGTATTTGAGGTTGACGGCTTGATATCTACCCCCCGATATGTTTTTACATCCTATATTATAAAAGACAAGTGTTTGTCTGAAGCCGTCATGCACAGTACAGACAAACACTTGGCCTTAG
Organism: Bombina bombina; assembly: GCF_027579735.1. Lineage (NCBI taxonomy): Eukaryota > Metazoa > Chordata > Amphibia > Anura > Bombinatoridae > Bombina > Bombina bombina. The sequence goes on along the minus strand of NC_069504.1, from coordinate 479,128,153 downwards.
ACAGCACGCGCACCCACCCGACCTGACAGCAGCGCGAGGACCGAGCAGAACAGCTGATCGCACGCGCACCCACCCGACCTGACAGCAGCGCGAGGACCGAGCAGCACAGCTGATCGCACGCGCAGGGGTGAAAAACAGCAGCGCGAGGACGAGAGAGAGAGAGAGAGAGATAGAGAGAGAGAGAATATATATATTACATATAACACAACACGGCCCGTGTTAACGGGCTTTAGGACTAGTAAAAATATAATTGATTGCGACATGCAAATGGTTTATTCCGACATTTGATAGGCTCACGTTGTTACGCGATATTGGATTCACCATTTTGCATATGTAAAACAGAGAGCGTCACATGCAAACAGTTAAATTCCGACATTTGATTGGCTCACGTTGTTATGTGATATTGGATGAGCCATGTTGGCGATTGAGAACATAGCAAGTTTAAAAATTGAAAGTCTAACTTTATTTATTGATTGTGTGCATTTTTTACATTGTTGAAACAAAGGTAAGAAATGATATGACAGATTGCGATTGATGGATGTCTCGTTGAAGTAACGAATGAAGTTAATCTGTAGTTAATCACAAATATATTTTGAGGCAAGTGATAATACGTGAATGTCCTGCTGTCAATATACTCCATCTTGTTTAATATGTTTGTCAACAATATTTTCTCTGAAGCAAATAATTTGTGTTGTGTTTAATTCTTTATATTTAATTGTAATTTCCGAAATATGCGCATCTGTATTTAAAGTCAGTTTGCACAATGCATTCACCTATATCAAAGAATGTAAATTTTGACTTTGTAACATATAATAAATCATGCATCATGCAATTAGAGATAGAATCTCAAAATTTGTTTTGTTTTTATTAAATGAGCAAGATTGTGACAAGTATCGATTCAACATTGTTGTTATCAAAATAAGTTTGGATTGTAAGCAAGAAATACAAGTGTAACTTGTAAAAAAATTTTTTTTTAAAATAAGTAAAACGCTTTTAGATACCTGTAAAAAAAAAAACCACTTTATTTTGAGTATTCAATGTTATCAACATATCTTAAATAACATGGCATACAGGCTTGTTCCGCAAATAGAATATTTGGTCTATTTATCGAGCACATGTATATATACTAAAAAGCCATTAAATGAAGATTTCTATATGTATTATCCCCGTTAGCATATTTTCTTGTTTATCCTATGTTGTTTGCATCAACACAGTGATCTGCTATAATGTAAAAGGTCCTTGGTTTGTATTAGGAGAACACGTTTGTACATCACATCACAAAAAAAAAAATCAATTTAATCAACAGGGACAACATGTGATGATGTTGTCTCATCACACTTGTAAAACATACTCTGCAAACAATCTGTCTCCATGGACTCGGTCTCATAGAATCCTATTGAATACAGAGTATGCTCCACAAGTGTAAGAAGACCACATCATCACATAATTATCCAAAAAACATTAACTTTACATTTATAAAAAATATTTTTGAAAAAAATACTTCTTCCTTCTTCCCACGACAGGGAGGCTCTGGAGTGGGCAAAGTCCTCCTCTGTTGCTGTTGTGTCCTCATTGGAGATGATTGGGGAAGAGGGGGAGGAGGAGTACTGTGAGGGGTTTGGGATTGAGGAGGCAGAGAAGGATATGGAGGAGGCTGGGGAACTGATGGGGCAGGGGCTTTGTACCAGGTGAAACAGGAGCTGATGGTCCAGGATGTTGTTGTGGTCTTCCCATTTCTGGTTGCCCTGCTGACCACCTCCCGGAGGAGCCTAAGTTCCTGTAATATGTTTATTTGTCCATCTATCAGGGTGTTCAATGCAGTGTTTATGAACTTTGTTTGTTTCTCTTGTGCCCTCATCAGCTCCACCACGGACAGTGTGGGGGGATGTTTTGTTGAGGCTGTGCTTCAGGGGGTGCTGCAGGGGGGTACTCCTGTTCTCTCCAAGGTGGCGTCTCACCTTCTGTGCCACACTCATGCCTAGGTGGAGGAGGAGAAGCATCATCTTACTCATGTGAGGATCTCCTGGGCGGAACATGCTGTCTTTCCTCCTCACTGGACTCATCAGATACTGTATATTTTTTACATTTAAAAAAGGAGATATAAGCACAATTAACAAGAAAGATGTAAAAGTTATAGTTTAAAGTGTATTAATGAGCCTGCCTTAGTAATGCAATTTTATCTAAAACAAATAAATACGATTTACGTATTTTAAAACGTGATTTAGGATATATAGTCAATTTGTTTTTCGTTTTTGGGTGTGTCTTAAATATTTTTAAATGCACACATGATTTTGATACTAGATAATAATGTGTTTATTATTTGTATTTAAACCAAATATTTTTACAGGTAATTATTAATGGGGTTTCTGAATAATGTTTAAAAATGCTAAATTGCATTTATCATATCCATAATTTCTTTTTACTGTAAATGATTTATGAAGTTGATGAAAAGTGATTATTAATGTCCTTACCAGTAGATGAGTGGCGCATGTCCCCGGTATCGATCCCTCCTCGGATCCCGACCATGGCCACCTTGGAGATGTTGGGATGCAGCATGTCCTCCCATCGGCCCGCCACTGGTCCCGGAAAACGCTTGCCTCACCCTCGCCATCTTTTTCTTGAGCTCATTTTTACAGTCCTATTACCATTGCTTGATGGATTTCAAATCCCTCCTGAAGTTCCCCACTGCGTTGAAGGCAGCCCTGATCTCCTCCCACAACTGTTTCTTCGCTGCACTGGTGGTTCTCTGTGAATGCAGCCTACTAGCCCTCTGCATATAGGCCCTTATCAGGGTCTCCTTCTCCTCCATAGTATACCTCTCGTCCCTCTGCCTGGGTCTCCCATGTGATGTGAGTCTCTCGTGTTCTCCGGACTGTATTGCACCCTGTCTGCGCTCCTGCCTTGTCCCACTGGGCCCAGCCACTTGTTCATCTTCACACTCACCCTGACCTCTGCTCTGCGCTGTCCCTGTGCTCTTCTCTGTCCTCTCTACCCTCTTCAATTCATCTTCCCCTTCCTCTTCCTCTATCCCTTCCTCTCCTACTCTCCTTCCTACTCTCCTCCCTACTCCCATTCCTACTCCTTTCACTACTCCTCCTCCCCGCCATACTTTTTTAGGAAGTGAAAAAATAAGAGTGCTCAAACTGTGAATGGGTTTTTGAAAAAAGGGTAAAGGGTAGGAACAAGCACAGACAAACGTAAAAAAAAAATTGGATAATTGTGGGTTTTCAAACAATGTTTTAGAAAATAAACAGAATAAAAATATCATAGACAAATTTATTGATTGTGTTTTGTGTAAGACTATGAGGTAAGGAAGGGTATATGAGATGGGTATTGGTTTAAAGGGAATGGTATATGGAGTGTATGTGTGTGTATGTAGTGTTACTGCTATGTGTATGTAGCTATTGAATGTGTTTGCATGTAAATGAATGTAAATATGTGTAATGAATGTGTAAGGAAAGGAATAAGGAAAACACAGAAGCACTCACACACTCAACCACCCAGAATAGTACACAACACAACTACACTAACACCTACAACTCACTCTCTCTCTCTCTCTCTCTCTCTCTCTCTCTCTCTCTCTCTCTCTTTCTCTCTGTCTCTATCTCTCTATCTCTCTCTCTATCTCTCTCTAACGTTCGATGCCTAGACCTGTACCTAACTCGCATAAGCAATACCGTCAACATATCCATGTTAAGACTGTGCTTATATACCCTATGTAAATGTGTAAATGATCTACTGGTTTCCAATGTAAAAGAGGTACAGGTGTGCTGTTGTGAAGATTTGTAGGTGTGCAATGTAGAGTAGCTGTTTGAACTTGCGCATGCTCAAATTGAGTTTCACAATCCACATATGTTTGGAAGGAATGTGTATAATGCGATGATGTCATAGTGATTGTTTGCAGATCTACAGTACATCTAAGTACATTATCATAATTTTGGATCGCAATATCAAAACAATAATGTTTGACCCTATCGTATTTGTTAACTGTTATAAACAAGTATTTTTTTTATTTTTTTTAAATCGTAATCGCTAATGTGAATCTTTCCTTTGTTTGTGTAGAAGGGTGTAATTTTACATTTTTTTTCTGCCATGAAGCAGATCAAAACATATTTTCTAAATCCTCCTTTTATATGAATATTTGAATGACGTATTTTGTGTAAATAATTGTGATTGTTTAATGTGAATATGCTATGTTGTGTGAGCGATTGGTGTTTGTACATTTTACATTATTTGTTGTTTTGTCCATTAAGTTCTATGGGGAATGTGAAAAGGCAATGTGTAGTTCTGGCGATATCAAGTGTTAGATGAAAAATCTTTTTTTTGTCTCTATTGATCTCTATAGGGGAATACATTACGCGGTCGGGAATATGCAAGTGAGTTTATTTGCGGTATTCGTGTTACCACGAAGGGTAACAATTTTCTTTTCAAACTTGTAATACCTACAACAGAAAGTGTGCAGTAACTATAACGCGTGTGCTATTTACGCTCAGCCATAACGCAACACTTGTAATTTAGGTAAGAGTTAGCAATGGTGTGTATTGCTTCTGTAGACTTAATTTGTGACATACAAGCCACTGCTGACTCACTGAGAAGGTGAGGTGTTTAAATAATAGTGAACGGCCCTCACAGGATGCCAATGAAAAACAGTAATAACTTTTACTAAAAGCATTTTTGCTAATGGAAGTATTTCAGATTGAAATGCACCCATGCACATTTCATTGTTGACCTTTCTATCCCTTTAAGGTCTATATAACAGCAGTGTTTGCAACAATGCTACATGTCATGTGCAGGACCTGAGCATACCTAGGAATGCTATTATGGAAAAGAGCCAAGTTTCAACAAAGGATACCAAGAGAAATAGGCAATGTTCAGCCACACTCCTAGATCTGGTAATAGACAAGGAGGTGGTGTAGGTATTTTACTTTCCTCTCGTTGCACCTTTCAACAAATACATATTATCTCTTCCCTCACATTTTCCTCATTCGAAACTCACATGATTCACTTATTCTCTCCCCTCTCTATATGTGTTGCAGTCATATACCAACTCCCTGGCTCCTCAACTCAATTTCTAGATCACCTGGCTGCCTGGCTACCTTATTTCCTTTCCTCGGACACCCCTGCCCTCATTCTTGGTGACTTCAACATCCCTCTTGACAATCCCACTGCCTCCTCTGCAAAACAACTTCTGCAACTCACTTCCTCTTCTGGTTTGTCACAATGGACTGATTCTCCCACTCACAAAGACAGTCACTCCCTTGACCTGATCTTTAGCTATCGATGCACTATTTAAAACTTCACAAACTCCCCTTTTCCTCTTTCTGACCACATCTCCTCACTTGCAACATATCATCCCTCCCTACAACTCTCCCTCCTTCTACTCCTCACACCAAACTTCACAGAAGCATTATGTCATTAGATCAGCAACAGCTTGCAAATTCCCTCGAACCTCTCCTCTCCTCCTTTTCCTGCCCTGATCAATGTATATGCCACTATAATTCCACCCTTACATCCGTCCTTGTGTCAGGGTGCCAGGAATCAGACTGAGACGAGAAGTGCAAAAATAATCACACCTTTATTAATAGCAAAAAATAATAAAAAGTCCACAAGTCAAATAACAAGCCAGGAATCGAAACCAGAGCTGGTAGTCAGATGAGCCGAGTCAGGAGCCAAAGCAAATAGTCAGACAAACCAGACTCAGGAACAAGGAGAACAGCAGAGTCAGGAACAAGCCAGGGATCAGGAACCAGGAGGGACGTCAGACAGCCAGGTAATACACAGCAGCTCTCACAAACAGGTCTGAGACAATGCAAGGGCAAAGCATACTGAACAGAGGCCCTTTAAATAATAAGTGATGGCATCACAATTCTGAGACTGCATCCTGTCTCACACGGATGATGTACACCAGTCTGGTCATAAAAGGAAGTGCAGGAAATGAGCAGCATCACACAGTATGCACCAGAGTCAGCAAGAAAGGTGAGTAAAATGGCTGCCAGCAGCAGATGGCAAACAAAGCAGGGAAAAAACCCTGACAGTACCCTCCCCTCAATGACCCCTCCCCCACGGGAGGACAAAAGGCTTATTAGGGAAACGGGCATGGAAGGCACGGAGGAGGGTGGGAGCATGAACATCAGAGGAGGGAACCCATTAACGCTCCTCCGGACTGTAGCCCCTCCAGTGAACCAAATACTGTACGCAGCCCCTGGACATACGAGAGTCAATAATGCTGCTGACCTCATACTCCTCATGGTTGTCAACAAAGATAGGATGGGGAAAAGGCAACACAGTGGTAAACCGATTACAAACCAATGGTTTCAAGAGGGAGACATTAAAAACATTGGAGATGCGCATTGCAGGAGGAAGGTCAAGAACGTAGGCCACAGGATTGACAAGTCAGAGTATTAGAAAAGGACCAACATAACGGGGAGCCAGTTTATTGGAAGGCACACGAAGGTTCAAGTTGCGGAAGGACAGCCAAACTCTCTCACCAACCTGGTAGGAAGGTGCGGGCAGACGCCTACGATCAGCCTGGAACTTTGGCGCTGCATAGAACAATGAAGGCAATCCTGAATCTGCACCCACGTGGAACGGAGTTGCCAGAGATGCTCCTCCAAAGCCGGAATACCCTGAGACATGAATGAATTGGGCAACAAGGATGGTTGAAACCCATAATTCACCATGAATGGGGATAACTTGGAGGAAGCATTTATAGCACTATTACGAGCAAACTCTGTCCAATGTAACAGTTCAGACCATTTATTGTGATGATCTGAGACATAGCAACGGAGGAACTGTTCCAGAGCTTGATTAGACCGTTCTGCAGCCCCATTGGATTGAGGGTGATATGCAGAGGAGAAAGAAAGGTGGATCCCCATTTGAGCACAAAAGGAACGCCAAAATCTGGAGACAAACTGGCTACCCCGGTCCGACACTATCTCCTTGGGTAACCCATGTAAACAGAAGACCTCCCAGGCAAAAATTGAAGCAAGCTCCTGAGCGGTAGGCAACTTCTTCAAGGGAATGCAATGTGACATTTTAGAAAAACGGTCAACCACCATAAGGATAACAGTATTGCCATTGGAAACAGGAAGCTCAACAATGAAGTCCATGGAAAGATGTGTCCAAGGACGCTCACCATTAGCAATAGGTTGAAGAAGACCCACAGGAAGACGTCAAGGAGTCTTATTCTGTTCACAAACTGAGCAGGAGGCAACATACGCAGCAACATCAGAACGAAGAGCTGGCCACCAGAATTGTCAAGTGACAGACCAAATCATTTGGTTCTTGCCTGGGTGACCTGCGGCTTTAGGATAGTGGTAAGTGTGCAAAAGTTTAGTTAGAAGATTCTCAAGAACAAAAGACTTACCACTAGGTTTCTCAGGAGGTGATTTGGTTTGTGCAGCCAAGATCTCCTCCCCCAAGGGAGAAGTCAAATTAGTATGTATGGTAGCCAAAATATGGTAAGGAGGTGTAACTGGAGTAGGTACAGACTCCTCCTTGGACAGAGGCGAAAATTGTCGAGAGAGGGCATCAGCCCTAACATTCTTACCACCATGCCGGTAGGAGACCACATAATTAAACTGAGACAAAAATAGCGCCCATCTGGCCTGTCGGGGCGACAAACGTTTTGCTTCAGATAGATAAGTTAAATTCTTGTGGTCAGTAAGAATGAGCACTGGCACGCTAGTACCCTCGAGAAGATGCCTCCATTCCTTGAGTGCTAAAATTATGGCCAGTAATTCCCTGTCACCAATTTCATAATTGCACTCTGCTGGAAACAATTTCTTAGAGAAGAAACCACACAAATGCAAGGAACCATCAGGCGTAGGACGTTGAGACAAGAGGGCACCTACTCCAGTCTCAGATGCATCAACCTCAAGAACAAAAGGCAGGACAGGGTTAGGATGAGCCAGAACTGGAGTGGCAGCAAAGGCAGTCTTAAGACTATCAAAGGCCTTAATGGCAGTAGGTGACCAATGAAGTGGATCATTCTCTTTACGGGTCATGTCTGTGATAGGTTTGACCAAGGAAGAAAAGTTTTAATAAACTTTCTATAGTAATTGGCAAACCCCAAAAAACGTTGAATAGACCGAAGACTAACTGGCAAAGGCCACTGCAGAACTGCAGATAACTTGTCAGGATCCATGGAGAACCCTGCACTGGAGATAACATAACCTATTAAGGTTACTTGAGTCTGATGGAACTCAGATTTCTCGAGTTTACAAAACAAGCCGTTCTCACATAGTCTCTGAAGAACCCGTGTAACATCAGAACAATAAGCCTCAAGTGTGGGTGAGTGTATGAGGATGTCATCTAAGTACACCACAACACACTGTTGCAACATATCTCGTAGGACATCATTAATAAATTCCTGGAAAACAGCAGGAGCATTACATAGGCCAAAGGGCATTACAAGATACTCATAATGCCCGCTCCTGGTGTTAAATGCTGTTTTCCATTTGTGGCCCTCCTTGATCCTAACGAGATTGTAAGCTCCTCTTAAAATCAAGTTTAGTAAAGACCGTAGATCCCTTTAGGCAGTCAAAGAGTTCCGTAATGAGCGGAATAGGGTAAGCATTCTTAATGGTAAGACGATTAAGACCCCTATAATCGATGCATGGTTTTAACTTGCCACCCTTTTTCTTCACAAAGAAGAAGCCAGCTCCTGCAGGAGAGCAGGATTTGAGGATGATCCCCCTCAACAGAGCATCGGAAACATACTCCTCCATAGCACAATTCTCTGCAACAGACAGAGGGTAAACCCGGCCCCGAGGAGGAATGGCTCCAGGTTGCAGGTCTATGGCACAATCGTAAGACCGGTGAGGAGGCAATGTACCGGCACGCACCTTGTCAAAAAACGTCTAGGAACTCTCGGTACTCCTCTGGCAATTGAGATACCAAAGACGTGCACAAGACTTTAACTGGTTTCCGAAGACAAGTGGAAATACATTGCGGAGACCACGCCAAAATTTCGGACCTGCGCCAGTCGAGACTGGGATTGTGCTTTTGGAGCCAGGGATAACCCAGAATAACCGGAAAATGCGGAGTGTTTATCACCTGGAACTGGAGGGTTTCAAAATGGAGAGCCCCAACAGCCATGGATAACGGAGCAGTTTCGTGAGTAACGAGTGCGGGCTGAAGGGGCCTGCCATCAATGGCCTCAATAGCAAGCGGAACGGACCGAGGCAAAACAGGAATGGAGTGCTTTGATACAAAAGCACTGTCAATGAAATAGCCCGCACCAGAGTCAACAAGAGCCTGGGTGACTATGGAGGAGTCCATCCAGGAAAGGACAACCGTGACCAAAGGTTTCTACTTTAGCAGTTCCGGGGACGAGGATAAACCACCCAAGGTCTGCCCCCGACAGGACCTTAGGTGTGAGCGTTTCCCGGCCGTGTAGGACAAGACTTCTAAAGGTGGCCCTGTAACCCACAATAGAGGCAGAGCCCTTCCCTCCTCCTAAAGGCCCTCTCTGCCGTGGAGAGACGTGTGAATCCCAACTGCATCGGCTCAGCAGTACCTGGTGACTCGGGACCAGGAGGCATGGGAGGAGAGGGAGGAATGGGTGGGAACGAACACGTAGGAGACAATGGAACAGGAGGCTTCTGCAAGCGCTCCTTGAAAGAGGGCCTCTCACTTAGTCTGATGTCAATTAGGATAAAAAAAGACACCAATGCCTCGAGATCTTCTGGTAAATCTCTGGCAGCAACTTCGTCTTTAATTACATCAGAGAACCCATGAAAGAAGGCGGCAACAAGGGCTTCATTGTTCCAACCTACCTCTGTGGCAAGCGTACAGAACTCAATGGCATACTGAGCAACAGATCCTGTACCTTGCTGAATGGACATGAGTCGTTTAGCAGCAGAGGAGGAGTGAGCCGGAACATCAAATACCCTTCAAAAGGAGGCCACAAATTCAGGGTAATTTGAAATCACAGGTTTATTAGTCTCCCATAAGGGATTAGCCCAGGCAAGAGCTGTGTCAGGGAGTAACGAGATGAGAAATCCTACCTTAGCTCTGTCAGAGGAAACGCCTGAGGTAACATCTCAAAGTAAATGCCCACCTGGTTCAAAAACCCTCTGCACTGATTAGAATCGCCTCCATATCGCTGAGGTAGAGGTGCAGAACCGGACATGCTCCTGGTAGGACTAGGTGCAGCAGCAGAAACAGGAGCAGCCATAACTTGCGGGACACTTTGGTCCAAATGTGCAGTACGAGTCAGCAGGGTTTGCAGGGCTAGTGCAAATTGATCCACGCGGTGATCCTGTTCATCCATCCTGGAAATTATGGCAGGTAAAGGGGGATTATTAGCACCATCAGGATTCATGGCCCTTGCGTAATGTCAGGGTGCCAGGAATCAGACTGAGACGAGAAGTGCAAAAATAATCACACCTTTATTAATAGCAAAAAATAATATAAAGTCCACAAGTCAAATAACAAGCCAGGAATCGAAACCAGAGCTGGTAGTCAGACGAGCCGAGTCAGGAGCCAAAGCAAATAGTCAAGCCGGAATCAGGAACAAGGAGAACAGCAGAGTCAGGAACAAGCCAGGGATCAGGAACCAGGAGGAACGTCAGACAGCCAGGTAATACACAGGAGCTCTCACAAACAGGTCTGAGACAACGCAAGGACAAAGCATACTGAACAGAGGCCCTTTAAATAATAAGTAATGACATCATAATTCTGAGACTGCATCCTGTCTCACACGGATGATGTACACCAGTCTGGCCATAAAAGGCAGTGCAGGAAATGAGCAGCATCACACAGTATGCACCAGAGTCAGCAAGAGAGGTGTGTAAAATGGCTGCCAGCAGCACAAGGCAAACAAAGCAGGGAAAAACCCTGACACCTTGACAATCTGGTCCCTCTTACCATAGCTTGGAAATCACACACACATCCTTAGTCCTGGCGTATTCCTCTGACACGGAACCTATGCAGATGTTCCCATACTGCTGAGCAGCACTGGAGATAATCTTGGAGTTCAGATAATTTTCTTCATTACAAATTCATTTGTATTCTGCCCTTAATCTCTACAAGCAACATTACTTCTCTACTCTTATCTCTACTCTTTCTTCAAACCCAAAATGTCTGTTCTCTTCTTTGCCCACCCCCACCTCCTAATACAACTTCTCTGTCAGCTCAAGACTTTGCCAGTCACTTCAATAACAAAATCGACTCCATCAGAAATGAAATCAGCTCTCAACACACTTCTATTCTCTCACCCCCTCAAACGTTTGCAATCACCCACAACCCACATAGCCATAAACTTAGCTCTTTCTCCCCTGTTACTGAGGAAGAAGTTTCAACACTTATACTGCGCTCTCACCTCACTACCTGTCCCCTTGACCCTATCCCCTCACAGCTACTCCCCTCCCTTTCTTCTACCCTTCCACCTATACTCACATACATTTTCAACCTCTTCCTCAGCACCGGTATATTTCCCTCATCTCTGAAACATGCACTGGTCACACCTATCCTCAAAAAACCTCCCCATCTAACTACCGCCCTATTTCCCTCCTCCCTCTTGCTTCAAAGCTTCTCGAAAAGCTAGTATATGCAAGCCTATCCCATTTCCTTACATTAAACTCCCTCCTTGACCCAGTGCAATCTGGATTTCGTCCCCATCACTCCACAGAGACAGCAATAGTTAAGGTTACCAATGACCTACTTACAGCAAAATGAACACGCCACTTGTCTCTGCTAAGCCTGTCGCTTCCACCTTAAAAACATCTCTAAAATTAGATATTTCCTTACACAAGACACAACCAAGATTTTAATCCACTCTCTCACCCTCTCCCGCATTGATTACTGCAACTCTGTCCTCTCTGGTCTCCCCAGCTGCCGCCTAGCTCCTTTACAATCCATAATGAATGCCTCTGCCAGGCTCATCTTCCTTACACGTCGCTCTTCATCTGCTGCACCTCTCTGCCAATCCTTTTACTGGCTTCCTCTTGCCTCTAGGATTAAACACAAAATTCTCTCTCTGACATACAAAGCCCTCAACTGCACTGCTTCCCCCTATATCTCAGACCTTGTCTCCAAATACTCTCCCTCCCGTCACCTTCGCTCTGCTCATGACCTCCTACTCTCCTCCTATCTTGTTACCACCTCACATTCCCGTTTACAGGACTTCTCAAGATTGGCTCCCATCTTGTGGAAATCTCTGCCTTGCTCCACAAGAATCTCCCCTAGTTTTGAAAGCTTTTAAGCGCTCCCTAAAGACTCTACTGTTCGGGGATGCATACAACCTGCACTAGCCTTTCTTTATACCAGTTCCTCTCCTCCATTGCTATCCCCTAAACCCCCTTAGGATCATGGCCGGAATAAAAAGCAGCCGTGGAAAATTTGTAGACCCAGTCCAACAGCCCTATATCAAAGCTATATATATATAATATATATATATATATATATATATATATATAATATATATATATATATATATATACATACTGTATATATATTTTGTGTGTGTAATACATGTTTGTGTATATATATATATATATACAACTAGATTACGAGTTTTGCGTTAGAGGCTGTGCAGTGCTAACGAGCAGTTTTTTCTCACCGCTCACTTACATGCAGCGCTGGCATTACGAGTTTTCAGAAACCCGTCGCTAAAAGACAAGAAGTGAGCGTTGAGCAAAATTTTGCTCATTACCGCACTCCAATACCAGCGCTGCTTAAGTCAGCGGTGAGCTGGAGTAACGTGCTTGTGCAGGATTTCACCATAGGGATCAACGGGGAGAGCCGGCTGAAAAAAATTCTAACACCTGCCAAAAAGCAGCGTAAAACTCTTTAACGCAGCCCCATTGATTCCTATGGGGAAATAAAATTTATGTATACACCTAACACCCTAACATGAACCCCGAGTCTAAACACCCCTAATCTTACACTTATTAACCCCTAATCTGCCGCCACCGACATCATTGCCACCTACATTATACTTATTAACCCCTAATCTGCAGCTCCGGACACCGCCGCCACCTATATTATACTTATGAACCCCTAATCTGCTGCCCCCAACATCGCCACCACCTACATTATATTTATTAACCCCAAATCTGCCGCCCCCAGTGTCGCCGCCACCTACCTACACTTATTAACCCCTAATCTGCCGCCCCAATGTCGACGCCACTATATTAAAGTTATTAACCCCTACACCTAAGTCTAACCCTAAACCTAACACCCACTAACTTAAATATAATTTAAATAAATCTAAATAAATATTCCTATTATTATCTAAATTATTCCTATTAACTATTAACTATTTAATAACTACCTAGCTAAAATAAATACAAATTTACCTGTAAAATAAAACCTAACCTAAGTTACAATAACACCTAACACTACACTATAATTAAATAAATTAACTAAATTAAATACAATTACCTAAATTAAATTAAATTAGCTAAAGTACAAAAAAAACAACAACACTAAATTACTGAAAATAATAAACAAATTACAGAAATTTAAACTAATTACACCTAATCTAATAGCCCTATTAAAATAAAAAAGCCCCCTCAAAATAAAAAAAAAAAACCCTAGCCTAAACTAGACTACCAATAGAACTTAAAAGGGCCTTTTGCGGGGCATTGCCCCAAAGTAATCAGCTCTTTTACCTGTAAAAAAAATACAAACAACCCCCCCAACAGTAAAACCCACCACCCACACAACCAACCCCCCAAATAAAATACTATCTAAAAAAACCTAAGCTCCCCATTGCCCTGAAAAGGGAATTTGGATGGGCATTGCCCTTAAAAGGGCAGTTAGCTCTTTTGCCGCCCAAACCCTAATCTAAAAAATAAAACCCACCCAATACACCCTTAAAAAAAAACTAACACTAACCCCCTGAAGATCGACTTACCGGGAGACGTCTTCATCCAAGCCGGGCGAAGTGGTCCTCCAGATGGGCAGAAGTCTTCATCCAAGCCGGGCGAAGTGGTCCTCCAGACGGGCAGAAGTCTTCTTTCAAGCCAAGCAGAAGTGGTCCTCCAGACGGGCAGAAGTCTTCATCCAGACGGCATCTTCTATCTTCATCCATCCGGCGCCGAGCAGGTCCATCTTCAAGACATCCGACGTGGAGCATCCTCTTCTGGCGACAACTAAAACAGAATGAAGGTACCTTTAAGTGACGTCATCCAAGATGGCGTCCCTTAGATTCCGATTGGCTGATAGAATTCTATCAGCCAATCGGAACAAAGGTAGAAAAAATCCTATTGGCTGATGCAATCAGCCAATAGGATTGAAGTTCAATCCTATTGGCTGATCCAATCAGCCAATAGGATTGAGCTCGCATTCTATTGGCTGTTCCAATCTTTACAGGAGAGGGTGTACCGCTCACTTTTTGGCCTCCCAGGACAGACTCATAATACCGGCGCTATGGAAGTCACACAGAAAAAAAGACTTTACGAAGTTTACGTAATTCGTTTTGCGGTAAGGCCAAAAAAGTGTGCGGTGCCCCTAAACCTTCAAGACTCGTAATAACAGCGGGCATAAAAAAGCAGCGTTAGGACCTCTTAACGCTGCTTTTTCAGCCTAACGCACAACTCGTAATCTAGCTGATAGTGTGTGTAATACTTATATATGTTTGTATATATATATATATATATATATATATATATATATATATATATATATATATACTGTATATATACACAGTATATACACAAACATATATAAATATTACACACACATTTATATATATATATATATATATATATATATATATACAGTATATATATTGTGTGTGTGCAATACTTTATATGTTTATGTATATATGTATATATATATATATATATATATATATGTACATATACACACACATATAAAACAAACATAAATAACAAACATAAATATTATTACTCACACATTATAAATATATATTTATGAAGAAAATTATGTTTTTCCCTCTGCACCAGATGTGATGTGAAGGGAGGTTGCTGGGAGCATTTTAACCAGGCCGGACAATAGGACAACAGCAGACATTAAAGAAGCAGCCCCCTTTAACCCATCCTGTCCCTCTTACCATAAATTACTGGCTTTCTGCCTGTGTAAACAGAGAGGCTGTCAGTGCTGCGCCGGGCAGAGAGGAGGAGGGGGAGACTGCACTTGAAGAAGAGGTCAGGCCGTGCACAGTGCAGTAACACAAAATAAATCAGGATCTTGTCTGTCACAGCATAACCAGCTTTAAAGAAAGCTGCTGGTTTTTTTTACAGAGTGCGCAGGGGCTGTTCAGAGAGACTATGCAATGTAATCCATCTGGCAGCCCTGCACTCCATTTCATTCTGCTTCAGGGGATTCCCTAACACTCAGCCACTATGCCACCTGAGTGAGTCTATTTGGCCCTTTCTGTTGCGGCCCACCGGGAAATGTCCCGGTAGCCTAATCCGGCCCTGCTTAGCATGTAAGAGTCCAGCTGTTTGTAGATCACCTTCTTAACCCCTTAAGGACAAGGCCATTTTTCAGTTTCTTTCCCTTAAGGACCAGGGCTATTTTTACATTTCTGCAGTGTTTGTGTTTAGCTGTAATTTTCCTCTTACTCATTTACTGTACCACACATATTATATACCATTTTTCTTGCCATTAAATGGACTTTCAAAAGATACCATTCTTTTCATCATTTTTTTATAATTTACCATAATTTTTTTTTATAAAATATGAGGAAAAAATTGAAAAAAACACACTTTTTCTAACTTTGACCCCCAAAATCTGTTACACATCTACAACCACCAAAAAACAACCATGATAAATAGTTTCTAAATTTTGTCCTGAGTTTAGAAATACCAAATGTTTACATGTTCTTTGCTTTTTTTGCAAGTTATAGGGCAATAAATACAAGTAGCACTTTGCTATTTCCAAACCATTTGTTTTCAAAATTAGCGCTAGTTACATTGTAACACTGATATCTGTCAGGAATCCCTGAATATCCCTTGACATGTATATATTGTTTTTTAGTAGACAACCCAAAGTATTGATCTAGGCCCATTTTGGTATATTTCATGTCACCATTTCACCGCCAAATGCGATCAAATAAAAAAAATCGTTTACTTTTTTACAAATTGTTTCACGAACTTTAGGTTTCTCACTGAAATTATTTGCAAACAACTTGTGCAATTATGGCACAAATGGTTGTAAATGCTTTTCTGGGATCCCCTTTGTTCAGAAATAGCAGACATTTATGGCTTTGGCATTACTTTTTGGTAATTAGAAGCCCGCTAAATGCCGCTGCGCACCACAATTGTATTAGACCCAGCAGTGAAGGGGTTAATTAGGTAGCTTGTAGGGAGCTTGTAGGGTTAATTTTAGCTTTAGGGTAGTGTAGTAGACAACCCAAAGTATTGATCTAGGCCCATTTTGATATATTTCAAGCCACTGCCAAATTTGATGAAATAGAAAAAATTGTTCACTTTTTCACTAACTTTGGGTTTCTTACTGAAATTATTTACAAACAGCTTGTGCAATTATGGCACAAATGATTGTAAATGCTTCTCTGGGATTCCCTTTGTTCAGAAATAGCAGACATATATGACTTTAGCGTTGATTTTTGGTAATTAGAAGGCTGCTAAATGCCGCTGCGCACCACACTTGTATTATGCCTAGCAGTGATGGGGTTAATTAGGCAGCTTGTAGGGAGCTTGCAGGGCTAATTTTAGCTTTAGTGTAGAGATCAGCCTCCCACCTGACACATCCCACCCCCTGATCCCTCCCAAACATCTCTCTTCCCTCCCCCACCCACAATTGTCCCCGCCATCTTAAGTACTGGCAGAAAGTCTGCCAGTACTAAAACAAAAGGCTTTTTTTTATTATTATTATTATTATTTTTTTAAATCTGTTTAGCTGTGATGGACCCCCCTTAGCCCCCAACCTCTCTGATCCCCCCCAAACAGCTCTATAACCCTCGCCCACTACCTATTTGCTGCCATCTTGGGTTCTGGCAGCTGTCTGCTGTTTTGCCTCCCGAAAAAGTTTTTTTAATTTTTTTAATGTAATTTTCTGTAGTGTAGCTGCCCCCCCTCAATACCCCTCTCCCTCTCCCCCTCCCAGATCCCTTTGATCATTAATTTCCCCCCCTCCATCTCCCTCTCTCCCACTCTGCACTCATTGATGGCAGTGGTTGTTGCGCAATCACGTGCACACATGCGCGCGCACATGCTCCCTGCAGGCCCCCCGCATGCTCCCGGCACCCGGCGTGCACATTGCACATTCAGGAACTGGATGCCGGGTAGCGATGGGCCGCCCACCCGCCTCCCTGCAGCTGCTCCCACCCACCAACGATCGAGCCCATCGCTACCGGTGCAGAGAGGGCCACAGAGTGGCTCTCTCGGCATCGGTCTTGGGAAAAAAGGTATTGCAGTGATGCCTCAATATCGAGGCATCACGGCAATACCTTGAAAGCGGCTGGAAGCGATCAGGATTGCTTCCAGCCGCTTTAAACCCTAATGTCGTACAGGGTACGTCTCTGGTCTTTAAAGACCAGTTTGTGTGTGACGTACCCTGTACGACATGCGTCGTTAAGGGGTTAAGAGCTGACTACAACAGTGCGACTCTTGGCAGGGCCCTCTACCCGTTCGATCCCTATAATTGTTTTGTTGTACTTGTTTGTTGATTGCGCTGTTGGCACTCTACAAATAACCAATAATAATAATAATGTAAGTACATTGAAGAAATTTTTTTTTTTTTTTTTTTTTGACTTCCATGTCCGTTTAACCCTTTAACAAAGTGAGACCCAAGCTATAATGGGCCAAAAAAAAACCATAACGACCAGCAACTTACAGGGTGTTTAGTGATTGTTAAGGAGTGAAAGTTGTACATTTTGACATTTTTGTGTGTTTTAAATCTGCATTTCTTAAAAGGAAGAGGAAAAATGTTACATTTATTCTTTGTTGACACATTATGCTGAAACTGCAACATAATTCTGAGAGATAAGAAATGTCACATGTATCACCTTGAGATACTAATAACGGGTGGGTTGTTTTGGCTACAAACATACTTGTTTTGCCCCGAACCTAAAGCTGTTTAGGTTTCTACAAGAAACAGATTCACTGATAAGCAAAGAGCAATGGACAAACATATCTGCTTGATCCAGTCAGAGGCAACATTCAGCATTTTCATCACTGAGGCTCAACTGCAGCAGTTAACCCTATGGCTGCCAAATTAAGGTGCAATGCATCACTGTACAGTGTGTTGCGGACATCTTTAACAGCAAAAAGGGTTAAAATAAACATGTATAATAAAGTATTAATGCATTCGAAAATGTAAACTATGTCATTCAGTTTTAGCTTAGCAAATAGAATATATTATATATATTTAACACATTCTATCTCAATACCTTCATCTTTTTAGTTCAAATCTTTTTATTGTGAAGAATCATATCGCAGTTAGCAAAATACAATAACATATAATCTGTATACATTGATATATACAATAATATAAAGGGAAAATGACTTTCAGTTCTTTAACATAAATACCAACGATATAGATCCCCATGTTACAAATCAAAGAAAATTTAACAGGGTATTATTACAAATATACTATTGCAGCTCAGCAGGTGTCATGTCTTCTAATATAGATATTGATATAATGCATGGTCTACAGAAATCAACATGTTGTGTTTCTCCACCAGTTTCACTTTATTTGATAATAACTTCTATTCTTTTCCCACCAGGAGGGCATGTGAATTATGGGCTTTTAACATATTCATCCCACAATGATTGCAGCAATTGGAAGTTATCTAATTTGCCATTTTTGTATGCGGCATATTCCTCTAGCTCGAGCAATTCCGCCACCTTCTCTCTCCACATTTTCATAGATGGGATGTCTTTAGACTTCCACATTTTTGCAATAAGGATTTTTACGCTGTTGTTAAAAATTCGAAATAGGGGCAATAGATATTTAGAGGGCAAAGTTACAGGTTTGTTTAACCTCCTCAATAACCTCATACCAGTATTGGTTTACTAGTGAACACCACCACCACATGTGTCCCATACCGCTTCCCACATGTCCACATCGCCAGCACCTATTATTAGTTTTGGGATATAATTGATGTAGCCTTCTAGGTGTTAAGTACCAGCAATGGAGTATCTTATAATTAATTTCCTGAATACTTGCTGAGGAAAATGATTTTTTGGTGTTGGAGAACATATACATTGCCGTTTGTGGGAGGATTATTGTGCCTAGTTCTCTTTCCCACATTTCTAAAGAGCGGAGGAGGTTGCCCGGCAGGGGGTGTGTTAAAGTTTTGTATATTAAGGATAGGGAGTGCCTCACCGGGGTCCCCGACAAGTACAGCTTTTCTATAATTGTAGGAGGGCGGGTGAGATTGTTACTTTGTGCATGAGCTGTGATGTAATTGTGCAGTCTCCTATAGGAGAACCAATTCTCAGTCCATTCAAAACCCTTCTCTACTAGTTGATCTTTTATAGTATCATTTGTTGCTATGTGGTGGACAAGTATGTCACCATTAATAGTATTTAGGAATTGGAGCTGTCTAAAGGAGGTTAAAGAGAAGTCAGGATTGTGTATTAAAGAAGTCAGGGGGCCCGGTCTAGAGGACAAACAAGGGTAGCGGTTATTGGCTCTCATCTACTGGGAAGCTTCATCTTTTTATATTAAATAAAGAAGATTGTAAAACGGTTACATATTTAGATCTGCAATAATTTTAGTACGTGCATTTCAAGTTAAATAGTAAAAAGTTAACACGCAAAACTCGTTGCATGCAAAGAGTTGGACTTCAGATATCGCAACTGCGTTAACTTCTTCCATAGGCTTCAATGGAGCGAACAAACTGAAAAAAAGCTAACACCTATATTTGCGCACTAATCTGATCGACATGAATTATGTATATTTTACATTTCAATGTTCTTCACATAGAAGAATATGTTCTATGTATTGTTAAATATCTATATATATATAGACGTGGACTCCTTGCTCAGTGTGCTTAGAGGAATATAGCTACACCTCACTGACGAGGCCCAATGAAGGCCGAAACGATCGTCTGGGGTTGCTGTGTTCCTTGTTCAGAGAGGAATTGCCTGGTATTTCGGCGCTGGGCTGACCGTAATAGGCGGGATCAGACTGATATACTACAGGAAAGTTCTACTCTGTGAAAAGCATTACTGGGCTAAAAAGTTGCACCCAGGTGGTAAATCGCCATAGAACAGGCTAACAATGTTATTGAGCCAGTTGTTCATTCCTGTGAGTGCACTTCTCTCTGTATGTATTTAGTCTCCCTATGGGAAAAAGGGGCAACTAGACGTGGACTCCTTGCTCAGTGTGCTTAGAGGAATATAGCTACACCTCACTGATGAGGCCCAATGAAGGCCGAAACGATTGTCTGGGGTTGCTGTGTTCCTTGTTCAGAGACGAATTGCCTGGTATTTCGGCGCTGGACTGACCGTAATAGGCGGGATCAGACTGATATACTACAGGAAAGTTCTACTCTGTGAAAAGCATTACTGGGCTAAAAAGTTGCACCCAGGTGGTAAATCGCCATAGAACAGGCTAACAATGTTATTGAGCCAGTTGTTCATTCCTGTGAGTGCACTTCTCTCTGTATATATATATATATATATATATATATATATATATATATATAATTTTTTGGTAAAATATATATCTATACCTATATATAGTCTGTATGTTAGATAGGGCACACTCACTTGCAGTATTAAAGACCAGGGAGTCCAACTTAATCCAAACATATATATGATTTTATATATATATATATATATAGTGATGTCCCGAACTGTTCGCCCGCGAACAGTTCACAGCGAACTTAGCTTGTTCGCGTTCGCCGCTACGGGCGAAAATATGCGATGTTCGATCCGCTCCCTATGTGTCATCATTGAGGAAACTTTGACCCTGTATGTCACAGCCTTCTGACACATTAGAGCCAATCAGAATCAGACACTCCCTCACAGACCGTACCAGCTTCTTGGCAGCAGCCATTTTAGACTTATTACGACCTTGCTTTCTTAGTGAGAGGACCTTTTGTGTTGCTGCTGCTGACATTATAGGGAAATAGATAGCTAGGCTAGTGTATTTAGTGTCCACTACAGTCCTGAAGGACTCATCTCATCTCTGCTGCAAGGACAGCACCCCAAAAAGCCCTTTTTAGGGCTATAACTTCAGTTGTTTTGTTTTTTTTTCTTTGTATTTTTATTTGCATTTGCCTGGCTTTCAGCCTGTGTGTGAGGCTCACAGCATATGCTGTGATTAGTGCCACCACTGATATCTGCTTAGCATTAGTTTAAATTTAACCAACAAAAATTTGAAATTATTTTGCTAGTGTAATTTATTTTCATTTTCTATCAGGCCTGTGTCTCATGCTCACACAGCATAAACTGTGGTTCATTGCTCTGTGCCAGCCACCACTCATATCTGCTTATAACATTATTTTAAATAAAAAATAAAACTTTTAAATCATTTTGCTAGTGTAATCTAATTTCATTTTCTATCAGGCCTGTGTGTTTTCCTGACTTACAGAGCATACTGTGGTTAATAGCTTCCCTACCTTGGCTATCAGCCACTACTCATATGTGCTTAACCTTTTTTTAAATTAAAAAAAAACAACCTTTAAATCATTTTGCTAGTGTAATCTATTTTTATTTTCTATCAGGCCTGTGTGTTTTGCTGACTTACAGAGCATACTGTGTTTAATTGCTGCCCCCCTAGTCTATCAGCCACGACTCATATGTGCTTAACTTTTTTTTAAATTCCAAAAAAAAAACTTTAAATCATTTTGCTAGTGTAATCTAATTTTATTTTCTATCAGGCCTGTGTGTATCTGACTTACAGAGCCTACTGTGGTTAATTGCTGCCCTACCAAGGCTAGCAGCCGGCCCACGACTCACATGTGCTTAACCTTTTCCTTTAAATTAAAAAAAAAAAACTTTAAATCATTTTGCTAGTGTAATCTAATTTTATTTTATATCAGGCCTGTGTGTATCTGACTTACAGAGGCTACTGTGGTTAATTGATGCCCTACCAAGGCTAGCAGCCACGACTCATATGTGCTTAACCTTTTTCTTTAAATTAAAAAAAAACAAACTTTAAATCATTTTGCTAGTGTAATCTATTTTTATTTTCTATCAGGCCTGTGTGTTTTGCTCACTTACAGAGCATACTGTGTTTAATTGCTGCCCTCCCTAGTCTATCAGCCACGACTCATATCTGCTTAACCTTTTTTTAAATTCCAAAAAAAAAAAACTTTAAATTATTTTGCTAGTGTAATCTAATTTCATTTTCTATCAGGCCTGTGTCTTTCTCACTTACACAGCATACTGTGGTAAATTGCTGCCCTACCTACCATCCACGACTCATATCTTCTTTACATTATTTTAAAGTAAAAAAAAAATTTTTAAATCATTTTGCTAGTGTAATTTAATTTCTTTTTCCATCAGGCCTGTGTGTTTCTGGCCCACATCATATAGTGTGACACAGATTAATATTTTTTTTTTCCACCACTTATATCTGGTGTAACAACATTAGTGTAAATTCTATGTAAAAATTTTTTTTACATCAGTCCTCTTCTAGTGTTATTTAATTTTAGTTGCCAGGCCAGCCAGGCTGCCATTAGTGCCAGCCTGTGTGTCAGGCTGCCAGCATATACTGTGCCTACTTCCATCCTCAGTGCCAGTCCACGACTCCTATCTGGTGTAACATAATATTCAATTCTTTTTAAAAAAAAATTACATCACTCTTCGAGTGTTATTTAATATTAGTTCACAGGCCAGCCTGCCACCACTAGTGCCAGCCTGTGTGTCAGGCTGCCAGCACATACTGTGCCTAGTTCTATCCTGAGTGACATTACTCTACAGGGATTAAAGTGCAAAGAATAGTACAACTTAACACAACCTAGTTAACATTAACAGTGGTTCCCAGTGGTTCCCAGACCGCATGTCTTGTTATTAGATTTTGCCAGGATAATCAGCCAGGCCATATAGACCGCCCCCGATAGGGGGAGTAACAGAGATTAAAGTGCTAAGAATAGTAAAAATTAACACAACCTAGTTAACAGTGGTTCCCAGACCGCATGTCTTGTTGTTATATTTTGCCAGGATAATCAGGCACGCCGTATAGACCTCCCCCGATAGGGGGAGTAACAGGGATTAAAGTGCTAAGAATAGTACTACGTAACACAACCTAGTTACCATGGGTCCATGACCGCATTTTTTGTTATTATACTTTGTCAGGGTAATCATGCAGGCCATATAGACCTCCCTTGATAGGGGGAGTAACAGGGATTACAGTTCTAAGAATAGTACTACTTAACACAACCACACCGCATGTTTTGTTGTTATACTTTGTCAGGGTAATCATGCAGGCCATATAGAACTCCACCGAAAGGGGGAGTAAGAGGGATTAAAGTGCTAAGAAAAGTTTTAATTAACACAACCTAGTTACCATGGGTCCCAGACCGCGTGTCTTGTTGTTATACTTTGTCATGGTAATCATGCAGGCCATATAGACCTCCACTGATAGGAGGAGTTACAGGGCTGAAAGTGCTAAGAATAGTACTACTTAACACAACCTAGTTACCATGGGTCCCAGACCGCATGTTTAATTATTATACTTTGTCAGGGTAATTATATATCTAACAAATCTATCTATTTATCTTCTATCGATTCTATCTAACTATCAATCTATGTATATCTATCTATCCTATCTATCTATCTTGTGTCCGGACTGTTTTAAGAAAGCCACTTGTGTTTTTGACAAATTTGAAGTAGGAGGACAGACCAATCATCTTCTTCCATCTCCCAGTTCCAAAAATGCAGGCCATATAGACCTCCCCCAATAGGGGGAGTAACAGGTTGTAGTAAACTGCTAAGAATAGTACTACTTAACACACCACGGGTCACAGACCGCATGTCTTATTGTTATACTCTGTCAGGGAAATTATATATCTTTCAAATCTATCTATTTAGCTATCAAATCGATCTAACTATCAAAGGTATCTATCAAATGTATATTGCATCTATTGGTCGATGTAATTCGTATCTATAGAATGTATATTACACATTTTGGTTGCTGTAATTCGTATCTATCAAATGTATATTGCATCTTTGGATCGATAACATTCGTATCTATCAAATGGATATTGCATCTATTGATCAATGTAATTCGTATCTATCAAATGTATATTGCATCTATTGATCTATGTAATTTGTATCAATCATATGTATATTGCATCGATTGAGCTATGTAATCTATGTATCTATCTATCCAATCTATCTATCTCGTGGTTGTGCAAATGGACTGTTTGCAGTGCGTTACACTTGGAGTTTGCTCTGTCACTGTGAAGCGGCCGTAACCCTTACACTACCTGATAGATACGACATCATAACTGATGTTTTAAAGCACGTTATTGCAAAAAATTTGGGAATGTTAGGTGATTTAGGCCCTTTATGGGTTAAAAGCAGACTCTGCATCAACTATGTAATTTTCAATGGGAGTTTTGCCATGGATCCCCCTCCAGCATGCCACAGTCCAGGTGTTAGTCCCCTTGAAACAACTTTTCCATCACTATTGTGGCCAGAAAGAGTCCTTGTAGGTTTTAAAGTTCGCCTGCCTATTGAAATCAATGGCGGTTCGCCGGTTCGCGAACAATACCGGAAGTTCGAGTCCGCCGTTTGCAAACTGAAATTTTTAAGTTCGAGACATCACGATATATATATATATATATATATATATATTCTAGTTTTGGGATCCAAGCACTCACTGTAGGTTGTATTGCCTGGGTGCACTCTATGGTAGATAGGCAGAAACTTTCATGAAAAGAAGAGGCACTCACAGGACTTAGTTAACACAAAATTTATTAATAGTTCAGTCAGTCAACATTTCGGTCCTCGCAAGGACCTTTGTCAAGACTGTTTCTCAGTAAGAGGGTGTATATTGTACTCAGTCCTGTGAGTGCCTCTTCTTTTCATGAAAGTATATATATATATATATATATATATATATATATATATATATATAATCACAGAAAGGATTGCACTCACAGGACTTTTTCAATAAGTAATCACAAATACTTTAATGAAACATTTTCGGGGATCCCCGAAAACGTTTCATTAAAGTATTTGTGATTACTTATTGAAAAAGTCCTGTGAGTGCAATCCTTTCTGTGATTATTGCCTTGTATCATTGCACCCAGGCAGGTGTCAGTTGGTGGGTCAAACTGCAGATTTGTGTTTATATATCTATATATATATATATATATATATATATATATATATATATATATATATATATATATATATAAAAGAATATCTATTGAAAAATACACAGAATACATTGCCTTAAATATTTACAGTAAATAAACAGTTAAACACATTATCAAATATTAATATTGAGTAAAAATTCTTTTTCATGTTTTCAGGTATTTGACTGGAAAGGGCTCAAACGTGTATAATATATATGTGTTTTTTTGTGTGTACAGTATATACTGTATACGTATACATATGTGTATATATGTATCTAAATACATATATACACATATAAATACATCTCTAGACACACACACACATAAATATATATACATATATAGACGTCTATGTATATATATATATATATATATATATATATATATATATATGTTATAGCCTTTTTTTGACAAACACCTTATACCATATACCTTTGAGCCCTTATAACTTTATCTATTTGTTTAAAATAATTGTTATGAGACGGTGTATATATGAGTGTAATAGTATATTTTAATGTACTTTTGTTGAGTTTAATGCAACATTTTTCTTCCCCTACCCTTTACAAAAGTTCTTCAGACGCGCTAACCCAATAAGTGTAAATCGTGATTGCGGTCAAACAAACTCATTTACTTTCAACTTGTAATACACGTTTTTTTTTATATTACTTGCGCATAAAAGTTAGTGCACCACTTGTAATCTAGCCCATTATCAGCAGCAAAAATGCACACCTGAGAGCTAACTAATGATTGTTGGCTACACTTATTTTCGGAGGTTAAACAGCCACTAAGGGGCATATTTATCAATGTGTGAGTGGACATGATACGAAGTAGCGTATCATGTCCGCCGTACATCGATAAATGCCGACAGCATACGCTGTCTGCATTTATCATTACACCAGCCGTTCTTGTGAACTGCTGGTGCAATGCCGCCCCCTGCAGATTCGCTGCCAATCGGTGTCAATCAACCCGATCGTATTTGATCGGGTTGATTTCTTTCTGCGGCCTCAGAGCAGGTGTACAGGTTATGGCGCAGCGGTCTTTAGACTTCATAACTTCTGTTCAGGATCACCGGATACACGGGGCATCAAGCTCCATATTGAGCTTGATAAATATGCCCCATAGAGTTGGTATTGTTAAAAATGACATGCTCTAAAGAATTAGAACATGTCATCTTTCATTATTATGGTCCTTTATTATAGAGATATTTAACAGGGGTATGTAACAGGAGTGACTGATCACTTGCATTTGGATTTGGGGTTATAGGCAGACAGGAAGCTTACAAGCAGTATGTTTAAAGGGACAGGAACCCCCCACATTTTTCTTTCATTATTCAGATGAAACATACGATTTTAAACCAATTTATTTCTATTATCTAATTTGCTTTATACTCATTTGCTGAAGGAGCAGCAACACATTACCGGGATCTAGCTGAACACATCCAGTGAGCGAATCACAAGAGACAAATATTTGCAGGCACCAATCACCAGCTAGCTCCCAGTAGTATAGGATTGCACATATTCGTTTTCAACAATGGATACCAAGAGAACAAAGTACATTTGGAAATAGAAGTGAAATTAAAAGTGTCTTAAAATTACATGCTTTACCTGGATAATGCAAGTGTAATTTTGCCTTTCCTATCATCAACAAGGAAATAAATGGAACCTATTGGAGTGGAAGTAGCAAAGTTGAAAAACTATGAGTAAGACAAGAAAATGATGTAGAAGGAAATGAAGAAAGGAAAGAGATGACATCTAAGAAAGTGCATCCTTAGAACCTTAAAGTGACATTATGTAGAGAAATGATGCTGGCTCTGAATAGTTTAGTTCAATGCATTACTATTCAGTGAAACAAACTGAGTATGAGCCATGGGAATGGTATTTTATGTGTTATATTATAACATCTATAGTAAAAGCTAATGGTTTCCATTGTAAAATGGACATTAAACTCAGCATGTAATCTCAACATAAAGGGCTAGATTACAAGTGGAGCACTAATTATTAGTGCTCCACTGAGTAATACAAGCGCACACTAATGTGTGCTTGTACAAATAAAGCGCAATGCGAGCTCGCGTTCACACTGTTAGGAAGCAAAGACGGCACAAAACCTAAGTGCAGCGAAGGAGGTAAGTAGCGTAGCGATGGGCAGCATTTTTAAATATAAGTGTAAATGACTAATGACTATATACATATATATGTATGTGTTAATATGTGTATATACATATATATTTACTGGGGACACACAGTTCTCATAGACCGCAATGTAAAGGCACTTTTCAGTGACGTTTCTTTTCTAACACCCCACTCCCAACAACTTTAGCCCCCAAATACTGCCTAGTCCAGTTATTTAAATACATTTTTTTTAAAAATGCTAGATTTTTTAAATTTAAAATGGCACTTCACATTTTTTTTAATGGGGCAGTTGGGGCACAATTAAAAAATTAACCAGAGGTCTGATCTCTGGTTAATATTTTGAGTGCTAGTTGCTACTGTGAGATTGTAATGTTAGATTGTGTGCTCTTTTTAGCACAAGGTCGAGCAAAGGAAGACACATCTTGTGCTATTCATTGCGCTACACTTGTTATCTAGCCCATAGCTGTATGCAAGCAACAGTACAATAATAAAATGTGTTAACAAATTACCTTTTTGTACTTTTATATTCCTTTATGTATAACTAAGAACAGTAAAACCTTTCTATTTTTGAGTATGTTAATTACTTAATGCCCAATTAAATTTAAATCCTAATTCATACTGTCAAGAGTAATTTAATTTTTTCCAGTTTAAATACAAATATGATTTATCATTGTGACAACTAGTTGGAAAATACTTCTTATCTTCAGCAAAATAACTCAACATGTAGCAAAAACAAACATACACCTAGATTACAAGAAGTGTGCTATAATTGGCCTTTGTGAGCAGAATAGTCAGCTCACCCGTATTATAAGTTGCGGCGGTACGACTATGCCACTAGGGTTTTAGCCTTTACCGCAACGATCCATTCCGCTTTCAAAAAATGCCTTTTGAGTGTGGAATTTTCAGGTCACCTGTAATACAGGTTGTGCGGTCCGGCTATTCCGCTAGCGTTATAGCTTATACGGCCACGATCCATTCCGCTATCAAAGACCAGCAGTTATGGTTTTTGCAAAACAAAAATGTTTCACAAAACTTATAACAAAATTGTTACAAAGTACACTAACTCCCATAAAGTACCTATTAACCCCTAAGCACTGTTAGGCACAGACAAAGGCTGTGGCGGACATTTTCCAAAGTACAGACCTTAGTGAAGGACACCAAGGTACATTTGAAATTAAAAACATTATTTTATAGTGCTTGGTGTTATTATACTGATGTAGATACCACTGATGACTGGTCCTATAACCAGCCCTCCTCTGGCTATACCCATGAGCCAGTGTCACTACTGTGTCATTATATAGTGCTGGTTGTTATTATACTGATGTCGATACCACTGATCCTATAACCAGCCCTCCTCTGGCTATACCCATGTGCCAGTGTCACTACTGTGTCATTATATAGTGCTTGGTGTTATTATACTGATGAAGATACCACTGATCTTATAACCAGCCCTCCTCTGGCTATACCCATGAGCCAGTGTCACTACTGTGTCATTATATAGTGCTGGGTGTTATTATACTGATGCAGATACCACTGACCTTATAACCAGCCCTCCTCTGGCTATACCCATGAGCCAGTGTGACTACTGTGTCATTATATAGTGATGGGTGTTATTATACTGATGCAGATACCACTGATCTTATAACCAGCCCTCCTCTGGCTATACCCATGAGCCAGTGTCACTACTGTAGTACTGTGTCATTATATAGTGCTTGGTGTTATTATACTGATGCAGATACCACTGACCCTATAACCAGCCCTCCTCTGGCTATACCCATGTGCCAGTGTCACTACTGTGTCATTATATAGCGCTGGATGTTATTATACTGATGCAGATACCACTGACCCTATAACCAGCTCTTGTCTGGCTATACCCATGAGCCAGTGTCACTACTGTGTCATTATATAGTGCTTGGTGTTATTATTCTGATGCAGATACCACTGATCCTATAACCAGCCCTCCTCTGGCTATACCCATGAGCCAGTGTCACTACTGTGTCATTATATAGTGCTTGGTGTTATTATACTGATGCAGTTACCACTGATCTTATAACCAGCCCTCCTCTGGCTATACCCATGAGCCAGTGTCACTACTGTGTCATTATATAGTACTTGGTGTTATTATACTGATGCAGATACCACTGACCCTATAACCAGCCCTCCTCTGGCTATACCCATGTGTCAGTGTCACTACTGTGTCATTATATAGCGCTGGATGTTATTATACTGATGCAGATACCACTGAACCTATAACCAGCTCTTGTTTGGCTATACCCATGAGCCAGTGACACTACTGTGTCATTATATAGTGCTGGGTGTTATTATACTGATGCAGATACCACTGATACTATAACCAGCCCTCCTCTGGCTATACCCATGTGCCAGTGTCACTACTGTGTCATTATATAGTGCTGGGTGTTATTATACAGATGCAGATTCCACTGATCATATAACCAGCCCTCCTCTGGCTATACCCATGAGCCAGTGTCACTACTGTGTCATTATATAGTGCTTGGTGTTATTATACTGATGCAGATACCACTGATCATATAACCAGCCCTCCTCTGGCTATACCCGTGGGCCAGTGTCACTACTGTGTCATTATATAGTGCTGGGTGTTATTATACTGATGCAGATACCACTGATCATATAACCAGCCCTCCTCTGGCTATACCCATGAGCCAGTGTCACTACTGTGTCATTATATAGTGCTGGGTGTTATTATACTGATGCAGATACCACTGACCCTATAACCTGCCCTTGTCTGGCTATACGCATGTGCCAGTGTCACTACTGTGTCTTTGTATAGAGCTGGGTGTTATTATATAGATGCAGATACACATCCAGTATTTCACTCAGGCTTTATTCATTCCATAACTTATCACCCAATATCGCTAGCAGTCTCTTGACAAGCCACTAACTTTATTCACGCTACATTTTTTTGTATTCCTATTATTTAATCAGAAAGGAAAGATTTACTAAGGTTGTGGCGGACACTGCAAGGGCTAGTCACGGACACCAGTGTTCGTGTACGGACACCATGCCTATCCCTGCTCCTAAGCCACCACCCCCAGCATTGCAAATACTATAATAAACCTATTAACCCCTAAACCACTGCCCACCCACATCACCAACACTAAATTAAAATATTAACCCCTAATCTGCCGCCCCCGCATCGCCAACACTAAATATACCTATTACTCCCTAAACCGTCAACCCCCCACATCGCTTACACCTAAATAAAACTATTAGACCCTAATCCGCCACCCCCCACATCCAAATACTAAGCTAAACCTATTATTATTATTATTATTTTATTATTGTACTTTATTTATGATTATATTTCGCAGCGCTGTCCATTGATACAGTTCATTTAAATAAAACAATAATATAAAACTTGTAAGAGACAGGACAAAATTTACAAACACATACAGGAGGAATTGAGGGCCCTATTCTTGTGGGAACTTACAATCTAGAAGGGTAGGAGGTTGAGAAACAGGAGGTGAGGACTGCAAGATTGAGAAAGATGTTAATGCAGAATTAGATGAGGGAAATGTTGTTAGGTAAGATAAATATTATTGAGTTGGGTGGCAGGCTTCTCTGAACAGAAAAGTCTTCAGAGAGCATTTAAAGGAAGAAAGATTAGGGAAAAGCCTGATAGCATGAGGGAGAGTGTTCCAGAGGGTAGGTGCTGCACGACAGAAGTCCTGCAGTCTAGCATGAGAAGAGGTGATAGTCACAGATGCAAAGAGCAGGTCATTGTTGGATCTTAGTGGGTGGGCTGGAGTATACTTGATTAGTGAGGATAGGTAGAGGGGAGCGGTGATGATGAGCGCTTTGTATGCAAGGGTGAGGGGGGGATAAGAAGGAGCTCAGTCTTGAACATGTTAAGCTTTAGGTGGTGAAAGGCCATCCAGGAAGAAATACCAGGTAAGCAGTCACTGACATGAGAAAGGACAGAGAGAGCAGGGGTGGAGAGGTAGATTTGGGTGTCATCAGCATAGAGTTGATATTTGAAGCCATAACTGTTGATAAGTTTACCCAGCGAAGTATAAATAGAGAAGAGTAGAGGACCCAGAACGGATCCTTGAGGTACTCCAACAGACAGAGGCATTGGAGAGAAGGAGTCGCCGGCAAATGACACAGAAAAAGACCAGTTAGAAAGATAAGAGTGAATCCAGGAAAGAGCAGTGTCACAGAGGCCAAAAGAACTAAAGGTCTGTAGGAGGAGGGGGTGGTCAACTGTGTCGAAGGCAGCTGAGAGGTCAAGTAAGATGAGTATAGAGTAGTGGCAAATATTTTAGCAGAGAGAAGATTGTTAGTAACCTTGGCAAGGGCAGTCTCAGTTGAGTGTTTGGGGCGGAATTTGGATCACAGGGGGTCAAACAATGAGTTGGCGGATAGGAAGTGGGTTAGGCGATTGTAAACTAGTTTTTCAAGGAGTTTTGATGTTAGTGGAAGCAGTGATATGGGACAGTAGCTTTCATGAGAATTAGGGTCGAGGGAGAGTTTTTGAGTATGGGAGTGACTTTTGCGTGTTTGAAAGAAGATGAGAATGAGCCGGTAGAGAGAGATAGGTTGAAGATGTGGGTAAGAGCAGCAGTGAGGGTGGAAGATAGGGAGGGTATTAGATGGGAAGGGATAGGGTCGAGCGGGCAGGTAGTTAGACGTGAGGAAGATAGTAAGGAAGAAACTTCATTCTCAGTGGATGGATGTAAGATGCAGAGGGTGGCAGAGGGAGTAACTGGGCCTCTTGATGGAATATTGCAGGTTGGTGTTGGGATGTTGCTTCGGATAGTACGTGTTTTATTTAAAAAGTAGTCTACCAGGTCTATTAACCCCTAATCCACCAAACACCCCCATCGGGACTACCTAAATTAAACTATTAACCCCTAAACCTAATACCCGCTAACTTTAAATTAAAGTTACAATATAACTACCTTAAAATAAATAAAAACTTACCTGTGAAATAAAAAAATAAATAAGCTTAAACTATAAATAAACCTAACATTACTATTTTTAATAAATAAAATATACCAAAAATAAAAAACATAAATTACAAAATTAAAAAATCCTTACACTGCGGAAAAAAAACAAGCTAACATTACAAAACATAACCAACTCTAAAATTACAAAAAATAAAAAAAATCTAAGATTACAGAAAATAATAAACAAAATCATCCAAAATAAAAAAATTAAACCTAATCTAATACCCGTATAAAAACAAAAAAGCCACCCCAAAATAAAAACACCCCCTATTCAAACACTAAACTAGCAATAGCCTTTAAAAGGGCCTTTTGTAGGGCACTGCCCTGAAGAAATCAGCTATTTTACATAAAAAAATACAAATTAACCCCTAACATTAAAACCCCCCACACACCCAACCCCCCAAAATAAAAAGATCTAACTATAAAAACATCTAATCTACCCATTGCCCCTAAAGGTGCATTTGTATGGGCAATGCCCTTAAAGGAGCAATCAGCTGTTTTGCTGCCCATTAAAAAATGAAAAAGCCCAAATCTAAAAAAAAAAAACATCCCAAAAAAAACAAAAAAAAAATAAACTAACACTCACCATTCCTGAAGTCCGATGGTGAAGGTCTT
Organism: Bombina bombina; assembly: GCF_027579735.1. Lineage (NCBI taxonomy): Eukaryota > Metazoa > Chordata > Amphibia > Anura > Bombinatoridae > Bombina > Bombina bombina. The sequence goes on along the minus strand of NC_069504.1, from coordinate 479,095,220 downwards.
CTTCCAAGTGGATCCATCTCCATCCAGCGCGGGGCCATCTTCTTTCTTCATCCCAGTGGCGTGGAGCATAGCTGGAACAGCAGCAGACATCAAGAGTGGAGGGTCCTCTTCATGCGATCGTCCGCTGCACATTGAAGATTGAATGCAAGGTACCCGTTTTATATTGTGGTACTTTTTATATTGGGGTACCTTGTATTCATATTGGCTGAAATTTTCAAATCAGCTAATAGGATGTGAGCTACTGAAATCCTATTGGCTGTTCAAATCAGGGCATTCAAATTAGGGCCTTGCCCTGAAGAAATCAGCTCTTTTACATAAAAAACCCTACAAATAAATCCCTAACATTAAAACCCCACACCCACCCAACCCCCCAAAATAAAAAAGATCTAACTTTAAAAACATCTAATCTAGACAACCACACGAGAGAATCCTATAGGAGCCTCGTTCTGATGCTGTCACCTCAGAACCTCGCGCAGTGAAGGAGGTATGTAGCGCAGTGATGGGCAGCAGATATTATGTGTTAATATGTGTATATAAACATAACACTCCACTCCCACCGACTTTAAAGACCCAAAACTGCCTAGTAAAAAAAAAATTATATAAAAAAAAAGCTAGATTTTTTAAAATAAAAAACTATAATGCCCTCTATTAAGTCCTGTAATAGCTGGTTAATTATTTGCTTCCAGCAAATGGGCTAATTTTCACGTTCGCGGAAGCACAATAATTTAGCCCTCCACTTGTAATCTAGCCCTTAGTGGTTTAAAGGTTATTAAGTATATTAAAATAACAATGTAGGTTGTGCAAAACTGGGAATGGGTAGTAAAGGTTTTTATCAATCTTTTTAAACATTAAAACAAATCAAGTAGACTGTCCCTTTAACTACAGTAATAATTTTTTTTATTTAAATCTTTTTATTGGAATTTTTAATGAACAAAAACATAAATGTCATGACAGATTGTACATAATGTAATTGATAAACCATACTACAGTACTGCAGATAAAACAAATTGCTAAATATTATGTCTAATAGTAATGGTAAGAAACACAATTCAGAAAAGAAAAGGGGGAAAATGAGGGGTGGATTGGGTATCTCTTTACTATTAATGTACAAACAATGTAATGATCCCACATTAATAATACATATATAGAGCTACGTCTTGCATCAAAAGCAGAAACATACAATGTATATCTGTATAGTGCCTCTATCTAACTGAGCAGATTATAACTAGAACAGTCATTGCATATTTGGTTTCAGTTCCCAGGTAAATTATTTACAGCTAGCTACAAGTCTGTGCGTTTGTCTTTTAACACTAAAAATAAGGTATTTTCAGCGTTAAAACAGCACCGCAGCCATTACGAGTCTTGTCGGTATAGGTGTACCGCAAACCTGTTAGCCTGTAACGCAACGTCAGTACCGCACTCGTAAAAAAATGACATTTTTTAATGGGATTTCCATAACATTGGTATTACGAGTTTTTGCAGTGAGGCTAAAAAGCGAGTGGTACACTCTACAACGACAAGATCCGTACTGCCATCTAAAGTCAATAGTTACAAAGCAGTAACATAAAACTCATAACTAATGTGTTAAAAAGTACACTAACACCCGTAAACTACCTATTAACCCCTGAACCGAGGCCCTCCCACATCGCAAATACTATAATAAATGTATTAACCCCTAATCTGCCGCCCCCGACATCGCCGCCACTAATACAATTTATTAATCCCTATTCCACCGCTCCCTGACATTGTTACCACAATACTAAAGTTATCAACCCCTAAACCGCCACCCTCCCGCATCGCAAACACTATTTAAATATTATTAACCCCTAATCTGCCATCCGCACACACCGCCCCACTATACTAAAGTTATTAAGCCCTACAGCGCCGCCACTATAATAAACCTATTAACCCCTAAACCGCAAATCCCCCCACAACAAAATATAATAAATTAAACTATTAACCCCTAAACCGAAATCCCCCTACATTGCAATAAACTAATTTAAACTAGTAACCCCTAAACCTAACGCCCCTTAAGTTATATTAAAATTACAATTTCCCTAGCTTAAATTAAATTCAAACTTACCTGTCAAATTAAAAAACTAAGGCCTAGATTTGGAGTTTGGCGGTAGCCGTGAAAACCAGCGTTAGAGGCTCCTAACGCTGGTTTTAGGCTACCTCCGGTATTTGGAGTCACTCAAAAAAGGGTCTAAAGCTCACTTTTCAGCCGCGACTTTTCCATACCGCAGATCCCCTTACGTCAATTGCGTATCCTATCTTTTCAATGGGATTTTTCTAACTCCGGTATTTAGAGTCGTGGCTGAAGTGAGCGTTAGAAATCTAACAACAAAACTCCAGCCGCAGAAAAAAGTCAGTAGTTAAGAGCTTTCTGGGCTAACGCCGGTTCATAAAGCTCTTAACTACTGTGCTCTAAAGTACACTAACACCCATAAACTACCTATGTACCCCTAAACCGAGGTCCCCCCACATCGCCGCCACTCGATTAAATTTTTTAACCCCTAATCTGCCGACCGCCACCTACGTTATCCTTGTGTACCCCTAATCTGCTGCCCCTAACACCGCCGACCCCTATATTATATTTATTAACCCCTAACCTGCCCCCCACAACGTCGCAGCCAGCTAACTACAATAATTAACCCCTAATCTGCCGACCGCAAAGAGCCGCCACCTACATTATAGCTATGTACCCCTAATCTGCTGCCCCTAACACCGCCGACCCCTATATTATATTTATTAACCCCTAATCTGCCCCCCTCAACGTCGCCTCCACCTGCCTACACTTATTAACCCCTAATCTGCCGAGTTGACCTGAGCGCTACTATAATAAAGTTATTAACCCCTAATCCGCCTCACTAACCCTATAATAAATAGTATTAACCCCTAATCTGCCCTCCCTAACACCGCCGACACCTAACTTCAATTATTAACCCCTAATCTGCCGACTGGAGCTCACCGCTATTCTAATAATTGTATTAACCCCTAAAGCTAAGTCTAACCCTAACACTAACACCCCCCTAAGTTAAATATAATTTTTTTTTTTTTCCATAACATTTTTTATTGAAGTTTCACATAGAAATAAAATACAAACACAAGCATTGCCCATTTACAGAATTGACATCAGGATATTATATACAATATTGTTACTAATATATTATGTAGGGACCATCTATATCATCTATGGAAGCTCGGGTTATGTCAGCAGGTCTGTCAGATGGAGATTTGGGCTAGCTAAAATAGAACTTCATTTTATATATTAATGGTTATAATGACCACAGATGGGTCACAGAAAGTGGAGAAGAGAAGGTGTTGCAGTGGGCAAGAGCCACTCGTGTTATGGGGAAGTGGAAGGGGATAGGGTAAAAAATAGATGGAGGGCGGAGCTAATTATAAAAGGGCTATATCTTGATCTTACAGGTAGTGGTATGTGAGCCATAGATATAGGCATAACAGAGGTTGAACTAGGTAGTCAGTGAAAGCGAATCCTCTCTGAGCCAGGTCTCTAATGAATATATAATATGGGGGATTACAGAGGAACCCGTGTCCCGTAGTGAAGACAGAGGGGGGCTACTTGGTGAGGGGAGGAAATATTAGAATGACTAGGAGCCCTAAAATTAGAGCTACGTTAAAAGGACCTGTCACCAAAGTCTTGTATCACATTGAGTAGAAACTAAATGGGCCACTAAAATTAATTTAGGCATTATACAGCCGGAAACTAGCTAGTTAGGGCACACTCAGCACGTAGAAATGTGACATGGATCAACCTATGTATATACTCATTTAATGTAGGTCTTAAAGTGACCTACTAGAGCTGCCACAATATACACACTAGATATGGTTATATAAGTGCGCTCCCCTCGGAGCTACAATGTTGAGTGCTTAGTAATGAGGTATGCAATAACCATAATAGTGGTCTAGTCTTGTAAGGGTAGGGTATATACCTTGAACCATGTCTGTAAATGTTGAGCAGCATAATATAGAGAATAAGGAGAAAGAACCAGCGTGCTTATGAACCTAAATGTGTAGTGTGAATAATGTAGACCTTATCAGGATGACAAAGTGTGAACAGTACATTCTATATAACGTAACCAATATCAGTAGCTAAGCACAAGGGGGGATGGTAAGAGGAAGGTCATTATGAGCAAGATATTACTTTACAGGTTCTATATACAACAGAGTAGTTAAACTGCCTAATGTCCAGCTTACATATTTCAGACAATAATAAACTGTAATATTGTTAGATAAGCTAGAGTGAAACATTAAAAAAACTGCAAAACCTAATAGATAAATTGAAATGGTTGGGGGGCAATATAGGATTAAGCTGTCCTATATATAGGAATGAGGTGAAATATTCCGGTCTTTCACCCTATGCCAGAAACTAGGGACTTAGAGTCATGTACCAGCTCTGTCTCCACTCTGGCTTCTCTTGCAATAGTATGGTATGGAGGAGAGCCAGAGTCTGCTGACCAGAGAAGAGTGCAGCAAAAAATTAGAAAGTACCGTTCAGGCCACAACTTTGATGCACTTCGAAAAGCCCTGATGTTAGCGCTGGCAATTTGCGTTTCCAAAGGGGGGGCATGGATGGCGTGAGGCTGGACCTGCTGTGAGCGATCTGGCTGTAGTGACGCAAATATCAACTGTCCAACAATTACAGGTGTCTCCTTCTTTTCGGATGTGAGCGGTCGGATCATGGGCATACACTTCCTCCGGCCTATGGTGCAATCAATCTCCTTCTCCCTCTCTGGGGCTCTCGGCTTCACAGGGGTAAAGTTCTTACAGCTGATCAGCAAGGGGTCTTCCTGTTTGCGATACCGGACTTCATCAATGTTATAGAGTGTTAATGGCTTAGCTGGTGGTGCCGGGGACAGCGAGTTGTCATCCTGGTAACCATAACTGCCATCATGCGTATCACGTATCTGCCATGTGAGCTTGGTAAAATGATCGTCCATTTTGTCGCTCATACCTTTCAGAAGGGAAAGGAAGGTGGCCTCCATGCTTCGCTTACCAGATCCTATAGTAATTAACTGAAGAGGGGAGGTGGGTAGTGCTGTAGAGAGTTTATGTATACGGAATTGCTTGTTTACCCAAGATCAATGCCTTGTGGTCCTTGCTGGTAGGCTGTGAAGGCCCTGTGCATCAAAGTCAGTTTCTGAGAAGATTACCGTCCCCAACCTCACTGTCTCCCCTCTATATATTATCCGTAGGCTTATGCAGTATTAGTTGAAACTTTTAGGACATCAGCTCCAATGTTTCTGAACCCTTTCTAAAATATTTATGAAGGAGCTCTAATAGTTTGCGGCCATACTTGTCTGCGGCTAGCTCCGCCCCCAGTTAAATATAATTTTAATCTAACGAAATTAATTAACTCTTATTAAATAAATTATTCCTATTTAAAGATAAATACTTACCTGTAAAATAAACCCTAATATAGCTACAATATAAATTATAATTTATATTATAGATATTTTAGGATTAATATTTATTTTACAGGTAACTTTGTAATTATTTTAACCAGGTACAATAGCTATTAAATAGTTAAGAACTATTTAATAGCTAAAATAGTTAAAATAATTACAAATTTACCTGTAAAATAAATCCTAACCTAAGTTACAATTAAACCTAACACTACACTATCAATAAATTAATTACATAAAATACCTATAATTATCTACAATTAAACCTAACACTACACTATCAATAAATAAATTAAATACAATTCCTACAAATAAATACAATGAAATAAACTAACTAAAGTACAAAAAATGAAAAAGAACTAAGTTACAAAAAATAAAAAAATATTTACAAACATTAGAAATATATTACAACAATTTTAAACTAATTACACCTACTCTAAGCCCCCTAATAAAATAACAAAGCCCCCCAAAATAAAAAAATGCCCTACCCTATTCTAAATTACTAAAGTTCAAAGCTCTTTTACCTTACCAGCCCTGAACAGGGCCCTTTGCGGGGCATGCCCCAAGAAGTTCAGCTCTTTTGCCTGTAAAAAAAAACATACAATACCCCCCCCCAACATTACAACCCACCACCCACATACCCCTAATCTAACCCAAACCCCCCTTAAATAAACCTAACACTAACCCCCTGAAGATCTCCCTACCTTGAGTCGTCTTCACCCAGCCGAGCCAAATTCTTCATCCAAGCGGAGCAAGAAGAGGTCATCCATCCGGTAGAAGTCTTCATCCAAGCGGGGCAGAAGAGGTCTTCCATCCGATTGAAGTCTTCATCCAAGAGGCATCTTCTATCGTCATCCATCCGGAGTGGAGCGGCAGCATCCTGAAGACCTCCGACACGGAACATCCATCCTGGCCGACGACTGAACGACGAATGATGGTTCCTTTAAATGACGTCATCCAAGATGGCGTCCCTCGAATTCCGATTGGCTGATAGGATTCTATCAGCCAATCGGAATTAAGGTAGGAATATTCTGATTGGCTGATGGAATCAGCCAATCAGAATCAAGTTCAATCTGATTGGCTGATCCAATCAGCCAATCAGATTGAGCTCGCATTCTATTGGCTGTTCCGATCAGCCAATAGAATGTGAGCTCAATCTGATTGGCTGATTCAATCAGCCAATCAGATTTTTCCTATCTTAATTCCGATTGGCTGATAGAATCCTATCAGCCAATCGGAATTCGAGGGACGCCATCTTGGATGACGTCATTTAAAGGAACCGTCATTCGTCGTTCAGTCGTCGGCCAGGATAGATGTTCCGCGTCGGAGGTCTTCAGGATGCTGCCGCTCCACTCCGGATGGATGACGATAGAAGATGCCTCTTGGATGAAGACTTCAATCGGATGGAAGACCTCTTCTGCCCCGCTTGGATGAAGACTTCTACCGGATGGAGGACCTCTTCTTGCTCCGCTTGGATGAAGAATTTGGCTCGGCTGGGTGAAGACGACTCAAGGTAGGGAGATCTTCAGGGGCTTAGTGTTAGGTTTATTTAAGGGGGGTTTGGGTTAGATTAGGGGTATGTGGGTGGTGGGTTGTAATGTTGGGGGGGGTATTGTATGTTTTTTTTACAGGCAAAAGAGCTGAACTTCTTGGGGCATGCCCCGCAAAGGGCCCTGTTCAGGGCTGGTAAGGTAAAAGAGCTTTGAACTTTAGTAATTTAGAATAGGGTAGGGCATTTTTTTTATTTTGGGGGGCTTTGTTATTTTATTAGGGGGCTTAGAGTATGTGTAATTAGTTTAAAATTGTTGTAATATATTTCTAATATTTGTAAATATTTTTTTAACTTAGTTCTTTTTTTTTTTTTGTACTTTAGTTAGTTTATTTCATTGTATTTATTTGTAGGAATTGTATTTAATTTATTTATTGATAGTGTAGTGTTAGGTTTAATTGTAGATAATTATAGGTATTTTATTTAATTAATTTATTGATAGTGTAGTGTTAGGTTTAATTGTAACTTAGGTTAGGATTTATTTTACAGGTATATTTGTAATTATTTTAACTATTTTAGCTATTAAATAGTTCTTAACTATTTAATAGCTATTGTACCTGGTTAAAATAATTACAAAGTTACCTGTAAAATAAATATTAATCCTAAAATAGCTATAATATAATTATAATTTATATTGTAGCTATATTAGGGTTTATTTTACAGGTAAGTATTTATCTTTAAATAGGAATAATTTATTTAATAAGAGTTAATTAATTTTGTTAGATTAAAATTATATTTAACTTAGGGGGGTGTTAGTGTTAGGGTTAGACTTAGCTTTAGGGGTTAATCCATTTATTAGAATAGCGGTGAGCTCCAGTCGGCAGATTAGGGGTTAATAATTGAAGTTAGGTGTCGGCGATGTTAGGGAGGGCAGATTAGGGGTTAATACTATTTATTATAGGGTTAGTGAGGCGGATTAGGGGTTAATAACTTTATTATAATAGCGGTGCGGTCCGCTCGGCAGATTAGGGGTTAATAAGTGTAGGCAGGTGGAGGCGACGTTGAGGGGGGCAGATTAGGGGTTAATAAATACAATATAGGGGTCGGCGGTGTTAGGGGCAGCAGATTAGGGGTACATAGGGATAATGTAAGTAGCGGCGGTTTACGGAGCGGCAGATTAAGGGTTAATAATAATATGCAGGGGTCAGCAATAGCGGGGGCGGCAGAATAGGGGTTAATAAGTGTAAGGTTAGGGGTGTTTAGACTCGGGGTACATGTTAGAGTGTTAGGTGCAGACGTAGGAAGTGTTTCCCCATAGGAAACAATGGTGCTGCGTTAGGAGCTGAACGCGGCTTTTTTGCAGGTGTTAGTTTATTTTTTCAGCTCAAACAGCCCCATTGTTTCCTATGGGGGAATCGTGCACGAGCACGTTTTTGAGGCTGGCCGCGTCCGTAAGCAACTCTGGTATCAAGAGTTGCAGTTGCGTTAAATATGCTCTACGCTCCTTTTTTGGAGCCTAACGCAGCCTTTATGTGGACTCTCAATACCAGAGTTATTTTTATGGTGCGGCCAGAAAAAAGCCAGCGTTAGCTACGCGGGTCCTTACCGACAAAACTCTAAATCTAGCCGCTAACAATTAAACTAATATAATTATTAAACTAAAATTAAACTAACTACCAATTAAATAAACTAAAATAAAAAGACCTGTGAGAAAGATAAGACTGAATCCAGGAAAGAGCAGTGTCACAGAGGCCAAAAGAACTAAAGGTCTGTAGGAGGAGGGGGTGGTCAACTGTGTCGAAGGCAGCTGAGAGGTCAAGGAAGATGAGTATAGAGTAGTGGCAAATATTTTAGCAGAGAGAAGATAGTTAGTAACCTTGGCAAGGGCAGTCTCAGTTGAGTGTTTGGGGCGGAATTTGGATTGCAGGGGGTCAAGCAATGAGTTGGCGGATAGGAAGTTGGTTAGGCGATTGTAAACTAGTTTTTCAAGGAGTTTTGATGTTAGTGGAAGCAGTGATATGGGGCAGTAGCTTTCATGAGAATTAGGGTCGAGGGAGGGTTTTTGAGTATGGGAGTGACTTTTGCGTGTTTGAAAGAAGATGAGAATGAGCCGGTAGAGAGAGATAGGTTGAAGATGTGGGTAAGAGCAGCAGTGAGGGTGGAAGATAGGGAGGGTATTAGATGGGAAGGGATAGGGTCGAGCGGGCAAGTAGTGAGGAAGAAACTTCATTCTCAGTGGATGGATGTAAGATGCAGAGGGTGGCAGAGGGAGTAACTGGGCCTGTTGATGGAATATTGCAGGTTGGTGTTGGGATGTTGCTTCGGATAGTACGTGTTTTGTTTAAAAAGTAGTCTACCAGGTCTATTAACCCCTAATCCACCAAACACCCCCATCGCGACTACCTAAATTAAACTATTAACCCCTAAACCTAATACCCGCTAACTTTAAATTAAAGTTACAATATAACTACCTTAAAATAAATAAAAACTTACCTGTGAAATAAAAAAATAAATAAGCTTAAACTATAAATAAACCTAACATTACTATTTTTAATAAATAAAATATACCAAAAATAAAAAACATAAATTACAAAATTAAAAAATCCTTACACTGCGGAAAAAAACAAGCTAACATTACAAAACATAACCAACTCTAAAATTACGAAAAATAAAAAAAATCTAAGATTACAGAAAATAATAAACAAAATCATCCAAAATAAAAAAATTAAACCTAATCTAATACCCGTATAAAAACAAAAAAGCCACCCCAAAATAAAAACACCCCCTATTCAAACACTAAACTAGCAATAGCCTTTAAAAGGGCCTTTTGTAGGGCACTGCCCTGAAGAAATCAGCTATTTTACATAAAAAAATACAAATTAACCCCTAACATTAAAACCCCCCACACACCCAACCCCCCAAAATAAAAAGATCTAACTATAAAAACATCTAATCTACCCATTGCCCCTAAAGGTGCATTTGTATGGGCAATGCCCTTAAAGGAGCAATCAGCTGTTTTGCTGCCCATTAAAAAATGAAAAAGCCCTAATCTAAAAAAAAAACATCCCAAAAATAAATAAATAAACTAACACTAACCCCGACATAGGTACTCACCATTCCTGAAGTCCGATGGTGAAGGTCTTCTTCCAAGTGGATCCATCTCCATCCAGCGCGGGGCCATCTTCTTTCTTCATCCCAGTGGCGTGGAGCATAGCTGGAACAGCAGCAGACATCAAGAGTGGAGGATCCTCTTCATGCGATCGTCCGCTGCACATTGAAGATTGAATGCAAGGTACCGTTTTATATTGGGGTACTTTTTATATTGGGGTACCTTGTATTCATATTGGCTGAAATTTTCAAATCAGCTAATAGGATGTGAGCTACTGAAATCCTATTGGCTGTTCAAATCAGGGCATTCAAATTAGGGCCTTGCCCTGAAGAAATCAGCTCTTTTACATAAAAAAAACTACAAATAAACCCCTAACATTAAAACCTCACACCCACCCAACCCCCCAAAATAAAAAAGATCTAACTCTAAAAACATCTAATCTAGACAACCACACAAGAGAATCTCTCTCTTGGTGACGTTTCCAAAGGCTCCTATGGGAGCCTCGTTCTGATGCTGTCACCTCAGAACCTCGCGCAGTGAAGGAGGTATGTAGCGCAGTGATGGGCAGCAGATATTATGTGTTAATATGTGTATATAAACATAACACTTCACTCCCACCGACTTTAAAGACCCAAAACTGCCTAGTAAAAAAAAAATTATAAAAAAAAAAAAAGCTAGATTTTTTTAAATAAAAAAACTATAATGCCCTCTATTAAGTCCCGTAATGGCTGGTTAATTATTTGCTTCCAGCAAATGGGCTAATTTTCCCGTTTGCGGGAGCACAATAATTTAGCCCTCCACTTGTAATCTAGACCTTAGTGGTTTAAAGGTTATTAAGTATATTAAAATAACAATGTAGGTTGTGCAAAACTGGGAATGGGTAGTAAAGGTTTTTATCAATCTTTTTAAACATTAAAACAAATCAAGTAGACTCTCCCTTTAACTACAGTAATATTTTTTTTTATTTAAATCTTTTTATTGGAATTTTTAATGAACAAAAACATAAATGTCATGACAGATTGTACATAATGTAATTGATAAACCATACTACAGTACTGCAGATAAAACAAATTGCTAAATATTATGTCTAATAGTAATGGTAAGAAACACAATTCAGAAAAGAAAAGGGGGAAAATGAGGGGTGGATTGGGTATCTCTTTATTATTAATGTACAAACAATGTAATGATCCCACATTTATAATACATATATAGAGCTACGTCTTGCATCAAAAGCAGAAACATACAATGTATATCTGTATAGTGCCTCTATCTAACTGAGCAGATTATAACTAGAACAGTCATTGCATATTTGGTTTCAGTTCCCAGGTAAATTATTTACAGCTAGCTACAAGTCTGTGCGTTTGTCTTTTAACGCTGAAAATAAGGTATTTTCAGCGTTAAAACAGCACCGCAGCCATTACGAGTCTTGTCGGTATAGGTGTACCGCAAACCTGTTAGCCTGTAACGCAACGTCAGTACCGCACTCGTAAGAATTGACATTTTTTAATGGGATTTCCATAACATTGGTATTACGAGTTTTTGCAGTGAGGCTAAAAAGCGAGTGGTACACTCTACAACGACAAGATCCGTACTGCCATCTAAAGTCAATAGTTACAAAGCAGTAACATAAAACTCATAACTAATGTGTTAAAAAGTACACTAACACCCATAAACTACCTATTAACCCCTGAACCGAGGCCCTCCCACATCGCAAATACTATAATAAATGTATTAACCCCTAATCTGCCGCCCCCGACATCGTCGCCACTAATACAATTTATTAATCCCTATTCCACCGCTCCCTGACATTGTTACCACAATACTAAAGTTGAGAGGAGACAATGGCACTACTCAATTAATTAGTGTATTTTAACGTTCCCCTATTAATTCATAGAATAATGAGTGTACTTGGTGTTAGTACACTTCAATATTGTGTATCTGATAGGGATAGGTGCTTGTACCGGTAGACAAACTTGTACGGAGAATCAGTAAGAGACTGAAAAAAAGGGGTACAAATGTAGCACTCTGTGAACATATTAATGTAACATAGGATGTGTAAGAATTGAAACAAATTAAAATATAACTTTTACTAGATCAAGTTAAAAACAGGGGATTTACAAACATTTTAAAAGAATTTGGATGTACTACCTGTTAGCTATGTAGTGTATCTACTGGCTATTAGAGACCTATACCCTTGTTAGGTTGGTGTATAGTCTCTAGATAAATCAAATGACAAGGTTATCCCTTGGTATGTTACTCTAGGTATTATATGCCCCTAAATGGGGTGAGTTACTATAAACACTTGAGACTTATGAGTTTTGATCACTGCTGTGTACCACACATTACCAAAAGGACTGAAAAGTCTTGTTGATTCTTATTTATTACCTGTTAGTGCCACAATAAATTGTGCTAGGATTTCTTTAAATAATAATGTGAGAACTCAGTAGATAAGCTCTAATACTGGGTTATAAATTCTCATTTACTACCTGTTAGTACCACAATAAATTGTATTAGGATTTCCTTAAATAATATTGTGCACTCTAATATTGGATTACCTTTTGTTGTCGTTTTAGTTATTACTGACAAGTATATAGGGGGGTGATGGTGTTCATACCTGCAGTACTATACAACGTAAAGAGTCTGATACACTCCTTGTGTTACCTATTAATACCGTGATAAACTGTACTTATATTTCCATTGGAGTTGTTATACAGAGTCAGTAGTTAACCTCCAATAGTAAATTAGAACCATTTATTAAATATCGCTGGTCAGTATCAAAGAGGTCAGACCTTTATGATGGTACCTGCAGTGCTATAAAGGTTGAAGAGTCTAATAAACTCCTCGTTTTACCTATTAATACCGTGATGATAGTACCTGCAATGCTATACAAGTTGAAGAGTCTGATAAACTCTTCGTTTTACCTATTAATACAGTGATGATAGTACCTGCAGTGCTATAAAAGTTGAAGAGTCTGATAAACTCCTCATTTTACCTATTAATACCGTGATGAACTGTGCCTATATTGCCATAGGTGTAGTTATAAAGAGTCAATTATTAAACTCCAATTATATATTAGAAACATTCACTAGTTAGTATTAAGGAGATCAGACCTTTGTATAGATGTTACCTTGTTGGTACCACTAATAGTGCTGTAAAAAGGTAAATTGTACTTGTTTATTACTTCTATAAATATCCAGGCATATTATAGATTTAAATCAGTCTAGTATGACTTCTATAAATATCTGGATAAAATATAGATTTAAATAAGTCTAGTTTGATTTTTGTATTTCCTATGAGTAAACAAAGTTACTTGTCTAGCTAGTATAGCTGAATAGCTTGCACTAGACACCGCAACTGCGGCAATAAGATTTTTATACTATTATTCTATTGTCATTTGAATAAGGTAGTCTATCAACAAATTTTAGTTAAAAACAACATGTAAGGAAGAACGGGGGGACGCCACTGACGCGTTTCGCCGTTGTGGCTGTATCAAAGGGCCCTAAAATTTGTTGATAGACTACCTTATTCAAATGACAATAGAATAATAGTATAAAAATCTTATTGCCGCAGCTGCGGTGTCTAGTGCAAGCTATTCAGCTATACTAGCTAGACAAGTAACTTTGTTTACTCATAGGAAATACAAAAATCAAACTAGACTTATTTAAATCTATAATATGCCTGGATATTTATAGAAGTAATAAACAAGTACAATTTACCTTTTTACAGCACTATTAGTGGTACCAACAAGGTAACATCTATACAAAGGTCTGATCTCCTTAATACTAACTAGTGAATGTTTCTAATATATAATTGGAGTTTAATAATTGACTCTTTATAACTACACCTATGGCAATATAGGCACAGTTCATCACGGTATTAATAGGTAAAATGAGGAGTTTATCAGACTCTTCAACTTTTATAGCACTGCAGGTACTATCATCACAGTATTAATAGGTAAAACGAAGAGTTTATCAGACTCTTCAACTTTTATAGCACTGCAGGTACTATCATCACGGTATTAATAGGTAAAACGAGGAGTTTATTAGACTCTTCAACCTTTATAGCACTGCAGGTACCATCATAAAGGTCTGACCTCTTTGATACTGACCAGCGATATTTAATAAATGGTTCTAATTTACTATTGGAGGTTAACTACTGACTCTGTATAACAACTCCAATGGAAATATAAGTACAGTATATCACGGTATTAATAGGTAACACAAGGAGTGTATCAGACTCTTTACGTTGTATAGTACTGCAGGTATGAACACCATCACCCCCCTATATACTTGTCAGTAATAACTAAAACGACAACAAAAGGTAATCCAATATTAGAGTGCACAATATTATTTAAGGAAATCCTAATACAATTTATTGTGGTACTAACAGGTAGTAAATGAGAATTTATAACCCAGTATTAGAGCTTATCTACTGAGTTCTCACATTATTATTTAAAGAAATCCTAGCACAATTTATTGTGGCACCAACAGGTAATAAATAAGAATCAACAAGACTTTTCAGTCCTTTTGGTAATGTGTGGTACACAGCAGTGATCAAAACTCATAAGTCTCAAGTGTTTATAGTAACTCACCCCATTTAGGGGCATATAATACCTAGAGTAACATACCAAGGGATAACCTTGTCATTTGATTTATCTAGAGACTATACACCAACCTAACAAGGGTATAGGTCTCTAATAGCCAGTAGATACACTACATAGCTAACAGGAAGTACATCCAAATTCTTTTAAAATGTTTGTAAATCCCCTGTTTTTAACTTGATCTAGTAAAAGTTATATTTTAATTTGTTTCAATTCTTACACATCCTATGTTACATTAATACGTTCACAGAGTGCTACATTTGTACCCCTTTTTTTCAGTCTCTTACTGATTCTCCGTACACAATACTAAAGTTATCAACCCCTAAACCGCCACCCTCCCGCATCGCAAACACTATTTAAATATTATTAACCCCTAATCTGCCGTCCGCCCACATCGCCCCCACTATACTAAAGTTATTAAGCCCTACACCGCCGCCACTATAATAAACCTATTAACCCCTAAACCGAAAGTCCCCCCACAACAAAATATAATAAATTAAACTATTAACCCCTAAACCGAAAGCCCCCTACATTGCAATAAACTAATTTAAACTAGTAACCCCTAAACCTAACGCCCCTTAAGTTATATTAAAATTACAATTTCCCTAGCTTAAATTAAATTCAAACTTACCTGTCAAATTAAAAAACTAAGTTTAAACTAACAATTAAACTAATATCATTATTAAACTAAAATTAAACTAACTACCAATTAAATAAACTAAAATACACATT
The DNA here is from genome assembly GCF_027579735.1 of Bombina bombina. Taxonomy (NCBI): domain Eukaryota; kingdom Metazoa; phylum Chordata; class Amphibia; order Anura; family Bombinatoridae; genus Bombina; species Bombina bombina. The sequence goes on along the minus strand of NC_069504.1, from coordinate 479,079,861 downwards.
AAAAAAATCCTAACACTACTCTAAAAATTAAAAAGTATCTAAAAAAAAAAGACTAAATCACAAAAAATAACAAACACTAAATTACGGAAAATAACAAACAAAATTATCAAAAATAAAAAAGAATTACACCTAATCTAATAGTCCTATCAAAATCAAAAAGTCCACCAAAAATAAAAAAAAAACTGGCCTACAATAAACTACCAATGGCCCTTAAAAGGGCCTTTTGTAGGGCATTTCCCTAAGTTAAACAGCTCTTTTACCTGTAAATAAAAATACAAAGACCCCCAACAGTAAAACCCACCACCCAACCATCCCCCCAAAATAAAAAAAAACTAAATCTAAAAAAATCTAAGCTACCCATTGCCCTGAAAAGGGCATTTGTTTGGGCATTGCCCTTAAAAGGGCATTTAGCTCTTTTACATGCCCAAACCCTAACCTAAAAAACACCCAACACTAACCCCGACAGTCCACTTACAGTTTTAAAATCCTGCTTGAATGATCTTCATCTCGGCGGAGAAGTCCTCATCCAAGCAGCGAGAAGTCTTCATCCAGGCCTCTTCATTCTTCATCCAGGCTGCATCTTCTATCTTGATACAAAAGAAAATGCTATATGTAAGGGCCTATGTATAAAACACTGGCTTAAGATCTAAGCAAATGGCAACAATAATTTAAAATTTTAGTTCATCATATTGACATGTTCTATAAAAAATGAATCCACCAATACAAGCTATTTAAAAAACACAAATAAATGTATTGGCATTAAAAAACTAAACATATAGTGTCAATATATTATTTAAAAAACTATATTTCACATAAATTCATAAAAATCTGAAACTAATAATCTTAAACCTCTAAGTATATTGGTACCAATAGTCGTTACTATTTAAAAATCAAATAACGTAGCTTTCAAAGTTCCTCTTATTCAATAATCTTAAACAACCTAACAGATTGATCATAAAAAGTATCACTATGTAGCCTAACAAACAACGTTGTCCTCAATTCGACATCTTATATATTATAACCAGTGAATAGAAGTGTAAGCATTCACCCTTATTTAGGGTTTACAAAAGTGTCTTTGCAAGTTTTCAAGGCACGTTTACAGCCTTATATGGAGCCACAATAGTTGGTGGTAAATATTCCGTTAGTTGAAAAAAAAATGTGTGTGTCACAATACTATTGGTGGAGAGTGTTTAACTGTTCATTGAGGTACCTTAATTAGTAGAAAAAATCCAGATGAGTTGTGAAATCCAAATGCTATTTTACTTTTGTAGTTAAAGCTGTGTGAAGTAGTTACTCTTCATTCTGTGTTCCTATGTGCTGTCAAGACACCAAACAGATCCATGCTTATTCAAACTGTATGAAGTAGTTACACTTCGTTCTGTGTTCCTGTGTACTGTCGAGACGCCAAAATGACCTGTGCTTGTCCTAAACACGCCCACACATGCGGGGATGATGTCCGACCTTCCGGTGGTTTCCTATGCAAGTAGTTCATTAGTGGCAATGCGTTTCAGCTCAGAGTCAGAAGAGCCTTTGTCAAGCCATAACGAATCTACTTCTCTCTCCGCCTTAAATATCCTCCTGATGTTGTATAATAGTGATCAATTAATTTTTCAAACATACTTGTATCAGAAAAAGAAGTCTTTCAATATCAATATACTGTGTCTGATATATTTGAAGACTCATAATTTATATCCTTGCTCCATGGTTGCACAACTAATAACAACTGTGATTTATATATATACAGGGAGTGCAGAATTATTAGGCAAGTTGTATTTTTGAGGATTAATTTTATTATTGAACAACAACCATGTTCTCAATGAACCCAAAAAACTCATTCATATCAAAGCTGAATAGTTTTGGAAGTAGTTTTTAGTTTGTTTTTAGTTATAGCTATTTTAGGGGGATATCTGTGTGTGCAGGTGACTATTACTGTGCATAATTATTAGGCAACTTAACAAAAAACAAATATATACCCATTTCAATTATTTATTTTTACCAGTGAAACCAATATAACATCTCAACATTCACAAATATACATTTCTGACATTCAAAAACAAAACAAAAACAAATCAGTGACCAATATAGCCGCCTTTCTTTGCAAGGACACTCAAAAGCCTGCCATCCATGGATTCTGTCAGTGTTTTGATCTGTTCACCATCAACATTGCGTGCAGCAGCAACCACAGCCTCCCAGACACTGTTCAGAGAGGTGTACTGTTTTCCCTCCATGTAAATCTCACATTTGATGATGGACCACAGGTTCTCAATGGGGTTCAGATCAGGTGAACAAGGAGGCCATGTCATTAGATTTTCTTCTTTTATACCCTTTCTTGCCAGCCACGCTGTGGAGTACTTGGACGCGTCTGATGGAGCATTGTCCTGCATGAAAATCATGTTTTTCTTGAAGGATGCAGACTTCTTCCTGTACCACTGCTTGAAGAAGGTGTCTTCCAGAAACTGGCAGTAGGACTGGGAGTTGAGCTTGACTCCATCCTCAACCCGAAAAGGCCCCACAAGCTCATCTTTGATGATACCAGCCCAAACCAGTACTCCACCTCCACCTTGCTGGCGTCTGAGTCGGACTGGAGCTCTCTGCCCTTTACCAATCCAGCCACGGGCCCATCCATCTGGCCCTTCAAGACTCACTCTCATTTCATCAGTCCATAAAACCTTAGAAAAATCAGTCTTGAGATATTTCTTGGCCCAGTCTTGACATTTCAGCTTGTGTGTCTTGTTCAGTGGTGGTCGTCTTTCAGCCTTTCTTACCTTGGCCATGTCCCTGAGTATTGCACACCTTGTGCTTTTGGGCACTCCAGTGATGTTGCAGCTCTGAAATATGGCCAAACTGTTGGCAAGTGGCATCTTGGCAGCTGCACGCTTGACTTTTCTCAGTTCATGGGCAGTTATTTTGCGCCTTGGTTTTTCCACACGCTTCTTGCGACCCTGTTGACTATTTTGAATGAAACGCTTGATTGTTCGATGATCACGCTTCAGAAGCTTTGCAATTTTAAGAGTGCTGCATCCCTCTGCAAGATATCTCACTATTTTTTACTTTTCTGAGCCTGTCAAGTCCTTCTTTTGACCCATTTTGCCAAAGGAAAGGAAGTTGCACCATTTTCAACAGAAGGCTCGTGTGCATATATAGATTCAAATATAACTGAAGCTAAATGTAAACTGATTGATGCGTACCTGTTTAAATGCAAATTTTCAAAAGCCATATACACAGCGTGTAAAACAGGGCAGCACTATCGGTGTGTCTCCTAGAGGCGGCGCCGAATACGTCATGACGCAGACCCAATGTAAACAAAACTACTGCTGTCATCTCAGAGACACGCCGATACTGCTTGTGAATGAGAATAACATCGGGCATCTATAATCAGTATCCCAAATGAATGTCGAGCCCATATCTGGCACAAAAATTACAGAAGCCACATCTGTGTATTAGAATATAATAACATAAAGTAGCGATGTATCAAAGGTATACTGATCAAAGGGAACCGTTGCCATGGTAATGTAATAAACACTGGGTATAACCATACCAGTGGTAAAAATCCCTAGCGAAACATGGTCAAACAGCTCCAAGGACCAAGTTATAAACATTCATGAAAAGATCAAACCAAATGCAGATAATTATAACAGATGCAAGTAATAATAACCACAGTGAAAGAATTCATAAACCATTGGCAATATGAGACATATTCTTAATCAAAAACTATATGAACATAATGTAATATATATTATATTATAATGGGGCACCATATACCTAAATCAGGACTATACTGGCTCTAAAGCCACAATGTATACATAACCACCAAGTTATTCGAAGAGTGGACATGGTGGCAGTCAATTATCTAATTCATGGAAAAAAATCATGGAAAAAATTCATGAAAAAAATGAATACAACAATTCATAAAAAATCATAAAAATTCATGAGAACATTCATAAAGCACAATGTTGCAAAAATTCATATACCAAATTAAAAAATTAGAAAAAATTCAAATAAATCCAAAAAACTTTTCTAGACAAATAAGAAAAATAATCAAGAATTTATAAAAAAGATTCAAAATAAATATATATACTAGGCTTCAATGACTCATGGACTCTCATAAAGAAGAGATCACTGGACTGCTCATTAAAGAATCAATACTGATTTGACAGAAGTCATTGCGGGCCATCCTTAGAGAAAGCAATGCCAATCTAGCATTGAATTAAGTCCATGTGGTTGTATAGTATTTAGCCGATATGTCCATTTGGCTTCAATTTGAGGGAGGATTCTGTTCCTGTCACCACCCCTTTTCAGAGGGGGGACGTGGTCAATAAGAACAAACCGTAAATCAGTGGGGTTATGTCCAGCCTCCAGGAAGTGCCTAGCGACCGGTTGGTCACTCTTTTGATCCTTAATTGCTGCTCTAATGGCCGAGCGATGATTCGCCATCCGGGTTCGGGCGTCATCTGATGTCTTGCCCACATAGAATTTTGCACAACTGCAACTCAATAAGTAGATGACAAACTCAGTAGTGCATGTTAGTCGATGTCTTATCGTGAACTTCTTCTTCTTGTGGGGATGGCTGAATGTGGCACCTGGAAGCATAGAATTACACGTGGTACATCCAATACACTGATAACATCCCAATTTTTTGGGTTGTAGCCAAGTGCGTTGTTGATAACAGTGGCTCGGTCTGTCTTCATGAGAAGATCCCTCAGGTTCATGTTCCTTTTGTAGCCAACCCTTGGAGGTGCCCAATTTGATAGTGGTAAGTTGGGAACACTTTGCATGATATGCCAATGGCGTCGAAGACTTGTCCCAGTGGTCCTTAGATCTGGTGTATATTTAGTGACAAAAGTCATCCGTGGATTGTTGTTATCATCATCTTTATATTGTTTGTATGATTGCTATGACAACCTTTTGGCGGTTTTTTTCACTGTTTGGGGGTGGGTCCTGTGTTTCATTGGTGTTTGCTTGTATAAATGAATGCATTCTTTATGTGTTCTCTGTCTGAGGAAGGGGATTCGGTCCCCGAAACGTCACAAATAAAATTGTATATGTAAAGGACCAGAGAGTGCGGCCTTCCATTCATTATACTATTCAACCTCTGCATGCACCCTGGCAGATTGACCTAGGAAGTGAGAGTGCTCTCCAGTTGCTCATATTTGAATTATTTTCGTTGAAGCACCCACCATATAGAAACACCTCTTCCCTGGAAACCGATTACTTTGAGTTTTTACTCAGTTCACACACACGGTGGTCTTTTGGTTTTTACTGTATCACCTTTTCTATTTATAACTGTTCTCATTGATCCAACATGGACACTGACATTGAGGATACTGAAGTGCTAACCTTTACGGAGGTGGACGCTGCTAGGATTTTATTTTCAGCAGAGGAGGAAACCACCGGGGCAGAAACAGCCAGCTCTGTGTTTTTGGCACTTTTAAAATTAAAGAAAAAAGAGATAGATCTAAAGTTGCATGGACTATATCTTTCAGATTATTATAGGAGAAAACTGATCCCAAGAGGATTCCGGATCAGAAATTTACCCACTATCGGACGGACAAACAGTGAGTTTTGTAGGAAATGGTGCGCCATTCTAAATAAATGTAGTTTGGATTTAATCTTACTCGTTACTGAGGAAGTGAGAACATTACTAGACAAAATTAAAGGTGAGATTAATGACCTTGAAGATAAAAAACTTGTGGTGATGACAACTGATGATACAGAGCCCTGGCTTGATAAATTAACCACACAGCTGAAACAATATAAGGATGAATTAATTCAGTTTAAAAATCGGAAGCTGACAATGGTCTGTGATGATCATAAGGATAAGAGAGTGTACCGGTGGCTTACTGGTGGTGACAACAGGAGCAATTATGGATATAGGAGACAGAGACGCCAACGCCAATATACGAAGAGGACACTACAGACTGTAGAAAGCAGTTCCGGATCTGATTCTGATGCTCCACATGCGAGTGAAGGTGCCAATAGGCCTATGACAGGAGACCAACATTTTTTTCACGGGGTCACCACTCGCTCAGGACAACGAATACGAGGAAGAGGCCACACCCGCGGAGGGGCGGGTGGCATAGCAAAACCACCGTTACCACCAAAGTGACAACAAATGTGGGTGAGGATACAGGACTGGTTTTGAACATCAGTAATCGGGTTCTGTCGGAATCAGAGCTCAGACTGCTAAACAAAGGTTTGACCTTTGTACCTACACGTAGGGCTGACCCTTTCGATATTTATATCGACTGTCAGAAATTTCAGAGACTGTTACGTCTAAAGCACTTTTTTAGGGACCAGGATGCTATTAGCATGCCAAACCCTTTAAAAAACAGAGTACCTTTGATCCCACCAGTTCTAACCCTAGTATTAAGACTTATATGCGGTTGGTGACTCAAGAATTGAATGATTGCTCCTCGTCTAGGTTTCGACATACTTTGCCTCAGGATGAAAGAGAGGCGATCAAATCCCTGGCAAACGATGCTTCAATTATCATCAGGACAGCAGACAAAGGTGGGGCCGTGGTGGTCCAGAACTACAGTGATTACAAGCAAGAGATTATGACACAACTAGCGGATACCAACACCTACATTCAGCTCACTGGTAACCCAAGTTATAAACATTCATGAAAAGATCAAACGAAATGCAGATAATAATAACAGATGCAAGTAATAATAACAACAGTGAAAGAATTCATAAACCATTGGCAATATGAGACATATTCTTAATCAAAAACTATATGAACATAATGTAATATATATTATATTATAATGGGGCACCAAGTTATTCGAAGAGTGGACATGGTGGCAGTCAATTATCTAATTCATGGAAAAAATTCATGGAAAAAATTCATGAAAAAAATTAATACAATTCATAAAAAATCATAAAAATTAATGAGAACATTCATAAAGCACAATGTTGCAAAAATTCATATACCAAATTAAAAAATTAGACAAAATTCAAATAAATCCAAAAAACTTTTCTAGACAAATAAGAAAAATAATCAAGAATTTATAAAAAAGATTCAAAATAAATATATATATACTAGGCTTCAATGACTCATGGACTCTCATAAAGAAGAGATCACTGGACTGCTCATTAAAGAATCAATACTGATTTGACAGAAGTCATTGCGGGCCATCCTTAGAGAAAGCAATGCCAATCTAGCATTGAATTAAGTCCATGTGGTTGTATAGTATTTAGCCGATATGTCCATTTGGCTTCAATTTGAAGGAGGATTCTGTTCCTGTCACCACCCCTTTTCAGAGGGGGGACGTGGTCAATAAGAACAAACCGTAAATCAGTGGGGTTATGTCCAGCCTCCAGGAAGTGCCTAGCGACTGGTTGGTCACTCTTTTGATCCTTAATTGCTGCTCTAATGGCCGAGCGATGATTCGCCATCCGGGTTCGGGCGTCATCTGATGTCTTGCCCACATAGAATTTTGCACAACTGCAACTCAATAAGTAGATGACAAACTCAGTAGTGCATGTTAGTCGATGTCTTATCGTGAACTTCTTCTTGTGGGGATGGCTGAATGTGGCACCTGGAAGCATAGAATTACACGTGGTACATCCAATACACCGATAACATCCCAATTTTTTGGGTTGTAGCGAAGTGCGTTGTTGATAACAGTGGCTCAGGTCTGTCTTCATGAGAAGATCCCTCAGGCTCGTGTTCCTTATGTAGCCAACCCTTGGAGGTGCCCAATTTGATAGTGGTAAGTTGGGATCACTTTGCATGATATGCCAATGGCGTCGAAGACTTGTCCCAGTGGTCCTTAGATCTGGTGTATATTTAGTGACAAAAGTCATCCGTGGATTGTTGTTATCATCATCTTTATTTGAATTCCCCAAGTTTACTGCTGTGCACTTTTCTTTCGCTTGTTTAATGCACTTTGAATTATACCCTCTATCAAGGAATTTAGTCATCATTGTTTCCAATTGTAAAGCTTGATTAGAGTCATCACTGTTGTTCCTAATGACTCTGGTCATTTGGGCTTGAGGAATTGCTTGTAGTAGTGCTGCAGGGTGGCAACTAGTGGCGTGGAGCAATGCATTTCTATCGGTCGGTTTCTGAAATAGCGTACTACCAAGCTTATTGCCTGCTTTAAAGATCCTTAAGTCCAAAAAATCTACTGATTCAGTATTGTATACGATCTTGAGCTTTACCGGAATGTGTAGTTGGTTCAGGGTAGTGAACCATTCTTTAAGGTCCTGTTCCGAACCTGTCCAAATCAGGAACAGGTCGTCTATGTACCTTTTGTAGAATGCTACCTCCGCTTTGAGGTGTTCCTTCATTACTGTGCGTTCAAAATGCTCCATATATAAATTGGCCAGAGACGGGGCCACATTCGAGCCCATGGCCGTGCCGGTGATCTGTTGGTAGAAGGACTTCTCAAAGCGAAAGTAGTTTAAAGTAAGGCTCAAGTCCAATAGATCCATCAGGTAGTCAACTGGTGGGCCAACATATGGATATTTCAATAGAGTGTCACGAACACATTTCTTGCCATCCTCATGGGGAATAATCGTGTACAGGCTCGTGACATCAGCTGTCACGAGTAGCCAATGTTCTTGTATCTCCATTGATTGTAGTGAATCCAAAAGTTGGGATGAATCCCTCAAAAATGATGGCATCTGCCTCACACATGGTTGCAGGTAGTAGTCCACATAAATGGCCAATTTGGAGGTGCATGAGCCTCTGGCGGAGACTATTGGTCTTCCTGGGGGGTGGTTGATGTCTTTATGTACCTTCGGTTATGTGTACAGTATGGGACACACTGGGTGTAGAACCTTCAGAAAGGCAACAGTGTCAGCATCAATCCATCCATTGGTGTGTCCTCGATCAATTGAGGAGAAGATCTGTGTTTGTTATCTCACTGTTGGGTTACCAGTGAGCCGAATGTAGGTGTTGGTATCCGCTAGTTGTGTCATAATCTCTTCCTTGTAATCACTGTAGTTATGGACCACCACGGCCCCACCTTTGTCTGCTGTCCTGATGATAATTGAAGCATCGTTTGCCAGGGATTTGATCGCCTCTCTTTCATCCTGAGGCAAATTATGTCGAAACCTAGACGAGGAGCAATCATTAAATTCTTGAGTCACCAACCGTATATAAGTCTTAATACTAGGGTTAGAACTGGTGGGATCAAAGGTACTCTGTTTTTTAAAAGGGTTTGTCATGCTAATAGCATACTGGTCCCTAAAAAAGTGCTTTAGACGTAACAGTCTCTGAAATTTCTGACAGTCGATATAAATATTGAAAGGGTCAGCCCTACGTGTAGGTACAAAGTTCAAACCTTTGTTTAGCAGTCTGAGCTCTGATTCCGACAGAACCCGATTACTGATGTTCAAAACCAGTCCTGTATCCTCACCCACATTTGTTGTCACTTTGGTGGTAACAGTGGTTTTGCTATGCCACCCGCCCCTCTGCGGGTGTGGCCTCTTCCTCGTATTCGTTGTCCTGAGCGAGTGGTGACCCCGTGAAAAAAATGTTGGTCTCCTGTCATAGGCCTATTGGCACCTTCACTCGCATGTGGAGCATCAGAATCAGATCCGGAACTGCTTTCTACAGTCTGTAGTGTCCTCTTCGTATATTGGCGTTGGCGTCTCTGTCTCCTATATCCATAATTGCTCCTGTTGTCACCACCAGTAAGTCACCGGTACACTCTCTTATCCTTATGATCATCACAAACCATTGTCAGCTTCCGATTTTTAAACTGGATTAATTCATCCTTATATTGTTTCAGCTGTGTGGTTAATTTATCAAGCCAGGGCTCTGTATCATCAGTTGTCATCACCACAAGTTTTTTATCTTCAAGGTCATTAATCTCACCTTTAATTTTGTCTAGTAATGTTCTCACTTCCTCAGTAACGAGTAAGATTAAATCCAAACTACATTTATTTAGAATGGCGCACCATTTCCTACAAAACTCACTGTTTGTCCGTCCGATAGTGGGTAAATTGCTGATCCGGAATCCTCTTGGGATCAGTTTTCTCCTATAATAATCTGAAAGATATAGTCCATCTATCTCTTTTTTCTTTAATTTTAAAAGTGCCAAAAACACAGAGCTGGCTGTTTCTTCCCCGGTGGTTTCCTCCTCTGCTGAAAATAAAATCCTAGCAGCGTCCACCTCCGTAAAGGTTAGCACTTCAGTATCCTCAATGTCAGTGTCCATGTTGGATCAATGAGAACAGTTATAAATAGAAAAGGTGATACAGTAAAAACCAAAAGACCACCGTGTGTGTGAACTGAGTAAAAACTCAAAGTAATCGGTTTCCAGGGAAGAGGTGTTTCTATATGGTGGGTGCTTCAACGAAAATAATTCAAATATGAGCAACTGGAGAGCACTCTCACTTCCTAGGTCAATCTGCCAGGGTGCATGCAGAGGTTGAATAGTATAATGAATGGAAGGCCGCACTCTCTGGTCCTTTACATATACAATTTTATTTGTGACGTTTCAGGGACCGAATCCCCTTCCTCAGACAGAGAACACATAAAGAATGCATTCATTTATACAAGCAAACACCAATGAAACACAGGACCCACCCCCAAACAGTGAAAAAAAACGCCAAAAGGTTGTCATAGCAACCATACAAACAATATAAAGATGATGATAACAACAATCCACGGATGACTTTTGTCACTAACTATACACCAGATCTAAGGACCACTGGGACAAGTCTTCGACGCCATTGGCATATCATGCAAAGTGATCCCAACTTACCACTATCAAATTGGGCACCTCCAAGGGTTGGCTACAAAAGGAACATGAACCTGAGGGATCTTCTCATGAAGACAGACCGAGCCACTGTTATCAACAACGCACTTGGCTACAACCCAAAAAATTGGGATGTTATCGGTGTATTGGATGCACCACGTGTAATTCTATGCTTCCAGGTGCCACATTCAGCCATCCCCACAAGAAGAAGAAGTTCACGATAAGACATCGACTAACATGCACTACTGAGTTTGTCATCTACTTATTGAGTTGCAGTTGTGCAAAATTCTATGTGGGCAAGACATCAGATGACGCCCGAACCCGGATGGCGAATCATCGCTCGGCCATTAGAGCAGCAATTAAGGATCAAAAGAGTGACCAACCGGTCGCTAGGCACTTCCTGGAGGCTGGACATAACCCCACTGATTTACGGTTGGTTCTTACTGACCACGTCCCCCCTCTGAAAAGGGGTGGTGACAGGAACAGAATCCTCCTTCAAATTGAAGCCAAATGGACATATCGGCTAAATACTGTACAACCACATGGACTTAATTCAATGCTAGATTGGCATTGCTTTCTCTAAGGATGGCCCGCAATGACTTCTGTCAAATCAGTATTGATTCTTTAATGAGCAGTCCAGTGATCTCTTCTTTATGAGAGTCCATGAGTCATTGAAGCCTAGTATATATATATTTATTTTGAATCTTTTTTATAAATTCTTGATTATTTTTCTTATTTGTCTAGAAAAGTTTTTTGGATTTATTTGAATTTTTTCTAATTTTTTAATTTGGTATATGAATTTTTGCAACATTGTGCTTTATGAATGTTCTCATGAATTTTTATGTTTTTTTATGAATTGTTGTATTAATTTTTTTCATGAATTTTTTCCATGAATTTTTTCCATGAATTAGATAATTGACTGCCACCATGTCCACTCTTCAAATAACTTGGTGGTTATGTATACATTGTGGCTTTAGAGCCAGTATAGTCCTGATTTAGGTATATGGTGCCCCATTATAATATAAAATATATTACATTATGTTCATATAGTTTTTGATTAAGAATATGTCTCATATTGCCAATGGTTTATGAATTCTTTCACTGTTGTTATTATTACTTGCATCTGTTATAATTATCTGCATTTGGTTTGATCTTTTCATGAATGTTTATAACTTGGTCCTTGGAACTGTTTGACCATGTTTCGCTAGGGATTTTTACCACCGGTATGGTTATACCCAGTGTTTATTACATTACCATGGCAACGGTTCCCTTTGATCAGTATACCTTTGATACATCGCTACTTTATGTTATTATATTCTAATACACAGATGTGGCTTCTGTAATTTTTGTGCCAGATATGGGCTCGACATTCATTTGGGATACTGATTATAGATGCCCGATGTTATTCTCATTCACAAGCAGTATCGGCGTGTCTCTGCGATGACAGCAGTAGTTTTGTTTACATTGGGTCTGCGTCATGACGTATTCGGCGCCGCCTCTGGGAGACACACCGATAGTGCTGCCCTGTTTTACACGCTGTGTATATGGCTTTTGAAAATTTGCATTTAAACAGGTACGCATCAATCAGTTTACATTTAGCTTCAGTTATATCTGAATCTATATATGCACACGAGCCTTCTGTTGAAAATGGTACATCCATATGTAAATACAAGTTCATGTTGCCTGTCATTGTGTATACGGTCTTGTGGGTAGCGCTGTTTATCTGATGCGAGTACCGCAGACATGCCTAACATCTAGTACCCCACGTAGGTCCTGTGTAAATTTAATTAAATTGTGTCTCTTATAGCTTGAATATGTAATATGTATTTACAAGTGTATTTAGGAGAATGGTTATGAAACTTTTTAGGTTTTCTCGCCTGTCTATTGGGCGAGTGGTGTGGGTGTGTATATTGTTTGTATGGTTGCTATGACAACCTTTTGGCGTTTTTTTTTCACTGTTTGGGGGTGGGTCCTATGTTTCATTGGTGTTTGCTTGTATAAATGAATGCATTCTTTACGTGTTCTCTGTCTGAGGAAGGGGATTCGGTCCCCGAAACGTCACAAATAAAATTGTATATGTAAAGGACCAGAGAGTGCGGCCTTCCATTCATTATATATATATATATATATATATATATATATATATATATATATATATATATATATATTATATATATATATATATATATATATATATATATATATATATATATATATATATATAGGCATAATCCTTTATTATGGAAGATATATATAATATCTAAATTCATGATGTATAAATTGATATCTAAAACGAAACATATACGGTATTGTTAGGAACAACTTTAATAGTCATAGACTCACATTCAATATATACATGTACCTATGATGAACTGTAACCAGCCAAAATAAATTTTATTATATAATTTTTTATTTCATAAAATATATTATTAAAAAAAAAAATTGATCTTATGATTGAAAAATATATATAAGGGGAATGCCCAGGCGCCTACCCAAAGGAGGCAGGTACTAAACAATCACTAATAGATAAACTGATTAGATTAAAATTAGATATTTATTACATATAAAATGACATATATTACATATTATCATGGATCCATGAGACCTAACAATATTGGAGTTAAAAACATAGACACATAAAAACAATAAAAACAATCAACAATATAAAATCAATCAGCAATAGAATCAGTGAGGTCACTGGTGAGGACAATTGAACTTGGGTATAGCTCTGTAGTGGTGCAAGGTATAGTGGAAATGAGGAGGGTTTATCCTTCCGCCCTTACTATTTGATGAAATCGTGTTCCTAATGTGCCATATATTGTGTAAGAAAATAATAATGAGTGGTGAAATCCAATAATTGATGCTGAATATTCAGAGTCTCATAATGTCCTTGAATAACTTAAAAACAAACAGTGTCAACCTTCAATATATAGATCCAAAATATATAAAGAATGTTACAAATGTATCCGTGGTTAAAACCTCAATCTCTTATCCAAAACTCTCAATGAAAAAAACCGGTGGGCAAAAAATGGTGTGCAGAAAAAATGTCAAAAAATGATTAGGTGTTGGAAAAAATATATGATTAGGTGTTGGAAAAAATATATAGGAACAAAGTTAGTGATGTACACTGTCCTTGTCAGACCGTGTCTACCATAAAACTTGATTGTAGTGATCACCGCAACAGTGTGTGAGACTAATAGGGCTTGGGGTGTAACGATCTCCTCCTAGAAAAAGAAAATACAAATAGTGTAGATTGTATAACAGTGTGGAACAAATAAGAATAAGGCTTACCAGTGTCTACGCGTTTCGGCCCGTATCAGGCCTTTCTCAAGACTGGTTTTTACATTCTGGAAGGTGCCTTATAAAGGATCCTTGACCCCAGGTATGATCATCAATCTCTTCCGGTTGGTGAACTACCGGCGTCTGTTTGTTTATCCTAGACCCTTATGTATTTGTGTGCATATTGTATTTTTCATATATTCTATTCTGAACAATAGTGTATAATATTCTGCACAATAGTGTATAATCAAACATTCTAATAGGGGATTGTTAGTCTCTCTCCTAAGAATGGCCCGTAACGTCACTTCCGGTTAGAGACGTGCCGAAGCGGTGGATTTTGACGATCTCAGTCAGTGTAATTATTTACTTGTATTTAAATGAGTATCGTGATTTCGAAATACTCATACTTTATTGTATATATGTTAATTATGGGTAGAACATTTGATATAGGAAGGTTTCTCACTTCCTACTGCTCCGTTAATAACCAACTCTGATTGGTCATGACGTCACGGGTAGATGCACCTTTAATTGGACGAGGGGATTATTCTGTGTAAACAAATGAAAAATGCCTTAGACAGACCTTATTGGCCTACTAAGAGGGTGTTGTCGGGTTCTTTATATTCATTGGATGTTACCATACCAGTTTATTCTAGCTGACCCGTCATATATTTCACGCTGCATCCTTTTATTTCAATCGTATGTTTAAAGGAAAGAGTGGGGGAATCCTAATGTATAACATTAACATGTGTGTTCGATAGACCTTGAAATCAAGTGATATCGTGATGTGCTCCAATCCCACTGTCTACTGTTAAGCAGAGTTTGGATTGGTTTGATCTGAGTGCCATATCTATTAGGATCCCTCGTCGATAACACTTTAACAGAGATTCTGTGTTTACAAACAGGAACCGTACTGTATAAATCTTTCTTATTAGTTTTGGAAAACAACCATAAACACCTGACAAAGAACATGCTATTGTATATATAGAGGGAGTTATGCTCCCTTGTAGGGCAAATCTAATGGAATACTAGTGTATTTGCGAATACGCATCCACCTTCTATTATGGTCTGTTGGTTAACAGAATCATGAACGTTGTCACTGGGTTAGAGTGTGTATATATCATGGGTAGTTCAGTCTTCGCTCCAAGGACTCTTAGTCCATAGTTGTCTGATATTTGGCAATGTACAGTTAGAGTAGATAGACGTTATTCTATCAATTTATGTGTATTATATTATATTCAATCACTCTCGCCATAAGATGGGGTCTACTTTGGTAAAACCCCAAACCGGATTAGGTTATATTAGTTGATCCTTAAAAAGAGCCTGTGATGGATCTAATAATTTCAGTCTGGATGTGGATCAGTGCTGTCTCTCTGTCAATTTGCGTTTCTATGAAGTTTCTATCTAGATATTGATAGATAATATCTCTATGTTAATGATACTTGCGTATCTACTGCCCTCATTTAGAAGAGGAAAATTAATATTTAATCCTAAAGATACTATAGCCTGGGAATCAGACAAAAATATATATGTATATACAAAAACAAAAATAAAATAAAAGGTGAATTAAAAGATTAGGCCAGTAGTTAACAGGCAAGAACCTATTAAAACTATCTTATCCCTAAGACAATCTCGATAATGATCTCCTTTCTGGAGAGTTGGAGGTCTATACTACATCTTTCTCTCGGTTTACTTCCCTTTTGTGTATAAGCTTCTTGAATAGATAGAAATTATCAGGATAATCCTATGTATATGTTTGCTTGGAATTGTTTTCTGAGCATGGGTTATGTCATGTATAATACCCTATTTGGGGGGGTAAAGGGATCTTAATGGTGTCTAAAATTCAATTCCGTCTGTCTAGTATTTACTGCTTAAATTCATAACTGGACAACATATTTCCCTAGGGGGCTGATTGTGTTTAAAGTGGTTATATAATATTAGAGGATATATATGAATGAGACGTGTTGTTCTTGTTGTAACTTGGGATATTTGGATGATATAAGGATGCACATCATCTTTGGTTCTGACTTTGTCTAAATCATATTGAATAAATTAGATAGATCTTCTTTATTGTTAAGACCTTTGGGGAAAAGGCAGTCCAGGTTAAAAATCCACCTGGACTCGGCAGTTAATAGCTTTTTCTCATAATCGCCGCCTCTCCAGTCCTTCTTCACCTTCTGTATCCCCATGTAGGTCAGATCTTTTGTATTTCCCTTGTGTATGGTCGTAAAATGTCTATATAGGGCTGTGTCCATGTTGGTTTTTTCTATTAACAATAGATGTTCCCGGATCCTATCCCTCAGGGGTCTTGAGGTCTGCCCAATATATTGTAGACCACAGGGGCATTGTAACAGATATATGGTGCCTTTATCCTGACATCTGATGATATCATGGATTTTATAGGTTTCTTTCATTTGGTGACATATGAATTTCGTCGATTTAATCCCATGCTTGCAGGCTTTGCAAGTCAGACATGGAAAGAAGCCTGTGATTTTCTTTCCAAACACATCTTTGATATCGGGGTTTCTTCTCCTTTGGATGCTCGGTGCTAGATGGCTCTTTAGATTTTTCGCTTTCCTGTAAATAAACCGAGGTTTATTTGGAATCTTCTCTCCTATTACATCATCCTCCTTTAACAAAGCCCAGTGTTTCTTGAAGATGTTCTCTATGATGTTCTTATTGGCACTATATTGCGTGATCATTGGGACATCAAAAGTCCTTTCTTCTGTTATTTTAGACTTCTTTTCCCTGTATCTTGTCAGTTCTGCTCTATCAATAGCACTGACTTCTTCCTTCTTTTGGTTTAGCATCGTCTCATTATATCCTCTATCCAAGAACTTCTTCTTTATCAGCTCCGATTGTTCATTCCATTTATCTTGTGTGGAACAGTTTTTCTTTATTCGCATTAACTGCCCCTTCGGAATGTTGTTCTTCCAATTTGGATGATGGCAACTGGTCTCGTGAATGTAATTGTTACTATCCACTTTTTTGAAGTACGTTGATGTCTCAATCTTCCCATTGTTAATCCTGATGCTGAGATCTAGGAATGTCGCTTCCACAGTGCTCCATTCATAGGTGAATTTCAGATTATTTCTATTTTGGTTCATGATCTTGAATGTGTTGTCCAGATCTGACTTAGACCCCTTCCAAATTATGAGTATATCATCTATATAGCGTCGGTAGAGAACCAGGTCGGCGCCGGCTGGGCAGGAGTCCCAGAATATACTTTCCCACCTGCCCATGTATAAGTTGGCGTAGCTCGGCGCGAACCTGGTCCCCATGGCCGTACCGCAAATCTGTTGAAAATATCTTCCATTTTCGCAGAAGTAGTTATGGTCCAGGATGTACCTGATACTCTCTAGGATGAAGTCTCTATGTTCTTCCGGGACTTGAGGATCTTTTGTGAGGAATGATTCCACTGCTTCTATTCCTTTATCATGTGGAATACAGGTGTAAAGCGACGTGACATCACACGTTGCCAAGATGTACCCTTCTTCCCAACTGATTCCTTCCAGGAGATTCAGTACCTCGGTAGAATCTCTGAGGTATGATGGAAGCTGTTTCACATATTTTTGCAGCATCAGATCCACATATTCGGACAAGTTACTACATAAAGAACCAATCCCCGATATAATCGGTCTTCCAGGTGGTGATTGTAACGATTTATGAATCTTGGGTAAGTGATATATCACTGGAGTGATTGGATGACTGGTGTAAATATAATTGAATTCCCTCTCGTTGAGTATCCCTATTTGTCTGGCATCTTCTAGTATCGCCAGTAATTCTTTTCTGAACCTTTCAACAGGGTTGGAGGGTAATTCTTTGTATGTCTCCCGATCTTTGAGAATCCTTTCATTTTCTTGTGTATAGTCTGCTTCGTTCATAATCACAATTCCTCCGCCTTTGTCTGCGGGTTTGATGACAAGTTTGTGATTTTTCTCCAGATCTTTAATAATTTTAGTCTGCTGTTTGGTCAGATTATGATTCCTGATCTTTAGCTGTTTTGATCGAATATCTTTCAGCTCTTTACACACTACCGTCTCGAAGGCCTCAATGGCTGTTCCTTTGCTATTAGTAGGGTAAAATATAGATTTTGGTCTTAGTTCAGTGTGGTTGTAAGCATCCCTTGATACTGTATCTCCTTTTGTTACCCATGATGGTCCATCTGCTGATGCTTTGGAAAAAAACCTCTTTAAGGTCAGTTTTCTAATAAATTCCTTTGTGTTTACAAAGGTCTGGAATCTGTCCATACTTTTTGTAGGGGCAAACGAAAGCCCTAACTTCAGAACTGAATGTTCATCCTTGGTTAGTGTATGGGTGCTTAAATTGAATATTCCATTAGTGTTCTCAGGATCAGATTCATTCAGAACCTTCTTCTTACTTATTTTAGAGCCCCCTCTCCTTCCTCTGTGGGTCTTCTTTTTGCTCCTGATGTCGATGGTATATTTATTTACACATTTAGTCGAGGTCTTAGATTTTTCTCCCTTGTTCTCTCTTGTGGGGGACCTGACTCTAAAAAAGATGGGGAATCTATTGTCATAGGGGTGGTGGGGATTTTTTCGTTAGCTCTTGTTCCAACCCCTTTATTATAGGATCCTGATTCCCAATTCTCTCTTATATTCACATCATGGCGTTCCTCTCTGTGAGATCTATCTTTACTTTTCCATGCAGGAGTATGGTAGAACTCCCTATTTCCAGGATAGTAGTTGGTTCTTCTTCCATACTCTTCTGGATGGTCGCTGGAATAATGGTCCCTCTCATCAAGATCGTAACCACGTCCATAGCCCTCTTGCTGTCTTCGATAATTCCCTCTGTCGTGCTCTCGTCTCTTTGGAGCCTGATGATAATCTCTCCATTCTGATGTATAGATAGGTGTATATTGTGGACCTTGATATCTTCTGTTATATCCAAACTCCCTCCGCCTGTCTGTGCGGTAGTGGTCTCTGGGACTAATCCTTTTATTATAATTCTGCTCCCAATCTTGACTACTATGTTGTCCTATATAGTTATGATTGTAAGCACGATCTGGCCTGTTCCAATTGTTTTTATTTGGGTGATGTTGTTGTGTATAATTTCCCCTGGGTGTGTATTGCCTATTGTAATAATCCCTGTGTGGATAGTTGGTTCTGTTTCTATAATCGTCTTGCCTATTCAGATGGGTCCTAAATCCATGCTTGTGTGTATCCATATGTTGATTTTCATTACTATTCACATCACTCCTTATGTGACTCTCAGTGTTTACAGTGGTGGTTGTATTTTTAATGTCTTTATCATCTGAGTTATTCTCTTTATTTTCTTTTAATTCCCTGTTTTCTAACTCCCTCTTTAGTTTTCTTGTCTTCTTACTGATAACATCATCCCTAGTTTTTTTCACTTTTCTAATGAGGCTCTCCCTTTTTTCAGTGAGATCCTCGGATTCTTGTCCCAGAGTTTCCAGGTTCAATAAAATTTCCTTGTGTTCCTTAATCTTACGGTCCATATCGGCCGCAAGGGATTCCCTATATTCCACAATTAATTTCATTAATTGTCTTGATGTATCAATAAGGACATTTTTCCATTTATCAGAAATGACTTCTGATAATGGAAAGGCACACTCTTTGTGTGTCACTAAACCCTTCGGTATGATATCCAATTCTAAGCATTTTTTAAGAAAGGACATTTCTGCTTTGAATTTTACTTCGGATATTAATAATTTTTCTAAATCTCTAAAGATTGATGTTATATCTAATGTGTCTTCCTCATCTGATTCAACATTATTTGGACTGGTATGGGTTTTAATTTCTATGCATATATCCTTTCTTAGAGAAGATATAGAGGTCATATTTGAGTGTAAGTGTGGTCTATAGGTGGATGACAGTCCACGTATGCCTATGGGGGAAGTTGCTGTCTGGGAACAGAGTTATGGGACTACAATAGTGGCTGCTTAAACCTGCTAGGAGAAAGTATAGATTAAAAGTGACAAGTGGAAAAAGCGCCTACTGTGTACCTCAGCCCGGGAAAAGGTGCACCTAGCAGACACCGAGAGAGCAAACTGTATAAGGGGAATGCCCAGGCGCCTACCCAAAGGAGGCAGGTACTAAACAATCACTAATAGATAAACTGATTAGATTAAAATTAGATATTTATTACATATAAAATGACATATATTACATATTATCATGGATCCATGAGACCTAACAATATTGGAGTTAAAAACATAGACACATAAAAACAATAAAAACAATCAACAATATAAAATCAATCAGCAATAGAATCAGTGAGGTCACTGGTGAGGAGAATTGAACTTGGGTATAGCTCTGTAGTGGTGCAAGGTATAGTGGAAATGAGGAGGGTATATCCTTCCGCCCTTACTATTTGATGAAATTGTGTTCCTAATGTGCCATATATTGTGTAAGAAAATAATAATGAGTGGTGAAATCCAATAATTGATGCTGAATATTCAGAGTCTCATAATGTCCTTGAATAACTTAAAAACAAACAGTGTCAACCTTCAATATATAGATCCAAAATATATAAAGAATGTTACAAATGTATCCGTGGTTAAAACCTCAATCTCTTATCCAAAACTCTCAATGAAAAAAACCGGTGGGCAAAAGTGTTCTCCAAAAAAGTGTTCTCCAAAAAAGTGGCAATCTCCAAATTAAAAACAGCGGTGAATGTTAAATAAACAGTGCATGGATTGAGTGCCAATCCCAAATAGAGAGCAGTGTATCTCAAGGGAAAAGTTTAAAAAAGTAAAAAATGGTGTGCAGAAAAAATGTCAAAAAATGATTAGGTGTTGGAAAAAATATATGATTAGGTGTTGGAAAAAATATAGGAACAAAGTTAGTGATGTACACTGTCCTTGTCAGACCGTGTCTACCATAAAACTTGATTGTAGTGATCACTGCAACAGTGTGTGAGACTAATAGGGCTTGGGGTGTAACGATCTCCTCCTAGAAAAAGAAAATACAAATAGTGTAGATTGTATAACACTGTGGAACAAATTGGAATAAGACTTACCAGTGTCTACGCGTTTCGGCCCGTATCAGGCCTTTCTCAAGACTGGTTTTTACATTCTGGAAGGTGCCTTATAAAGGATCCTTGACCCCAGGTATGATCATCAATCTCTTCCGGTTGGTGAACTACCGGCGTCTGTTTGTTTATCCTAGACCCTTATGTATTTGTGTGCATATTGTATTTTTCATATATTCTATTCTGAACAATAGTGTATAATATTCTGCACAATAGTGTATAATCAAACATTCTAATAGGGGATTGTTAGTCTCTCTCCTAAGAATGGCCCGTAACGTCACTTCCGGTTAGAGACGTGCCGAAGCGGTGGATTTTGACGATCTCAGTCAGTGTAATTATTTACTTGTATTTAAATGAGTATCGTGATTTCGAAATACTCATACTTTATTGTATATATGTTAATTATGGGAAAACATTTGATATAGGAAGGTTTCTCACTTCCTACTGCTCCGTTAATAACCAACTCTGATTGGTCATGACGTCACGGGTAGATGCACCTTTAATTGGACGAGGGGATTATTCTGTGTAAACAAATGAAAAATGCCTTAGACAGACCTTATTGGCCTACTAAGAGGGTGTTGTCGGGTTCTTTATATTCATTGGATGTTACCATACCAGTTTATTCTAGCTGACCCGTCATATATTTCACGCTGTATCCTTTTATTTCAATCGTATGTTTAAAGGAAAGAGGGGGGGAATCCTAATGTATAACATTAACATGTGTGTTCGATAGACCTTGAAATCAAGTGATATCGTGATGTGCTCCAATCCCACTGTCTACTGTTAAGCAGAGTTTGGATTGGTTTGATCTGAGTGCCATATCTATTAGGATCCCTCGTCGATAACACTTTAACAGAGATTCTGTGTTTACAAACAGGGACCGTACTGTATAAATCTTTCTTATTAGTTTTGGAAAACAACCATAAACACCTGACAAAGAACATGCTATTGTATATATAGAGGGAGTTATGCTCCCTTGTAGGGCAAATCTAATGGAATACTAGTGTATTTGCGAATACGCATCCACCTTCTATTATGGTCTGGATACAGCGTGAAATATATGACGGGTCAGCTAAAATAAACTGGTATGGTAACATCCAATGAATATAAAGAACCCGACAACACCCTCTTAGTAGGCCAATAAGGTCTGTCTAAGGCATTTTTCATTTGTTTACACAGAATAATCCCCTCGTCCAATTAAAGGTGCATCTACCCGTGACGTCATGACCAATCAGAGTTGGTTATTAACGGAGCAGTAGGAAGTGAGAAACCTTCCTATATCAAATGTTCTACCCATAATTAACATATATACAATAAAGTATGAGTATTTCGAAATCACGATACTTATTTAAATACAAGTAAATAATTACACTGACTGAGATCGTCAAAATCCACCGCTTCGGCACGTCTCTAACCGAAAGTGACGTTACGGGCCATTCTTAGGAGAGAGACTAACAATCCCCTATTAGAATGTTTGATTATACACTATTGTGCAGAATATTATACACTATTGTTCAGAATAGAATATATGAAAAATACAATATGCACACAAATACATAAGGGTCTAGGATAAACAAACAGATGCCGGTAGTTCACCAACCGGAAGAGATTGATGATCATACCTGGGGTCAAGGATCCTTTATAAGGCACCTTCCAGAATGTAAAAACCAGTCTTGAGAAAGGCCTGATACGGGCCGAAAAGCGTAGACACTGGTAAGCCTTATTCCTATTTGTTCCACACTGTTATACAATCTACACTATTTGTATTTTCTTTTTCTAGGAGGAGATTGTTACACCCTATTAGTCTCACACACTGTTGCAGTGATCACTACAATCAAGTTTTATGGTAGACACGGTCTGACAAGGACAGTGTACATCACTAACTTTGTTCCTATATTTTTTCCAACACCTAATCAAATATTTTTTCCAACACCTAATCATTTTTTGACATTTTTTCTGCACACCATTTTTTACTTTTTTAAACTTTTCCCTTGAGATACACTGCTCTCTATTTGGGATTGGCACTCAATCCATGCACTGTTTATTTAACATTCACCGCTGTTTCTAATTTGGAGATTGCCACTTTTTTGGAGAACACTTTTTTGGAGAACACTTTTGCCCACCGTTTTTTTTCATTGAGAGTTTTGGATAAGAGATTGAGGTTTTAACCACGGATACATTTGTAACATTCTTTATATATTTTGGATCTATATATTGAAGGTTGACACTGTTTGTTTTTAAGTTATTCAAGGACATTATGAGACTCTGAATATTCAGCATCAATTATTGGATTTCACCACTCATTATTATTTTCTTACACAATATATGGCACATTAGGAACACGATTTCATCAAATAGTAAGGGCGGAAGGATAAACCCTCCTCATTTCCACTATACCTTGCACCACTACAGAGCTATACCCAAGTTCAATTCTCCTCATCAGTGACCTCACTGATTCTATTGCTGATTGATTTTATATTGTTGATTGTTTTTATTGTTTTTATGTGTCTATGTTTTTAACTCCAATATTGTTAGGTCTCATGGATCCATGATAATATGTAATATATGTCATTTTATATGTAATAAATATCTAATTTTAATCTAATCAGTTTATCTATTAGTGATTGTTTAGTACCTGCCTCCTTTGGGTAGGCGCCTGGGCATTCCCCTTATACAGTTTGCTCTCTCGGTGTCTGCTAGGTGCACCTTTTCCCGGGCTGAGGTACACAGTAGGCGCTTTTTCCACTTGTCACTTTGAAAAATATATATATATATTAATTGCATAGGGAAAAAATTATTATTATTAAAAAAAAAATTAAAAAAAGGGATTTAAAAGATGGGTATTAGAAACTTTACTTAAGAAAATTTCCCAATTCTATTTCTAAATGTAGGCCCTGTTGATGTAGTGTATCTAAATTATAGATCCACTTGCTTTCTAACTGTAGTAGTTTTTGGTGGATATCCCCCCCTCTATTTTGTTTTGGTACCACCCATATAGTTATAAAAAACTTTAGATTGCCCCTATTACAATGCTTAAAATGTTTTGGAACGGGTAAATATTTTTTCCTATCTTGGTCCATATTCTCAATTGACAGAATGTGTTCACGGATTCTCTCCCGTAGGGGTCTTTCTGATTCTCCCACATATTGCATCCCACATTTGCATTGAACAACATACACTATATTTTTATCTGTGCATCTAATACAATCGTGCATTTTAATTTCTTTATTCACATTTGAAATAAAGGACTTACTTTTCTTAGAGTGTCTGAAGGATTTACATATTAGACAGGGAAACATTTTTTTTATTTCCATTCCTATTAAATCTTTATAATTTCTCTATTGTTTTTTTTATAACAGTTGGTGCAAGCATAATTTGTAAATTATTAGTCTTTCTGTATACGAACTGGGGTTTATTGGTGATCATAGATCCTATAATTTTATCCTATTTTAACATATGCCAATGTTTCTTCACAATCTTCTCTGTCAATTTATGATTAATATTATAATTGGTCACAAATGGCACTCTAATTTCACTTACTTGATTCCTATTCTGTACTCTATGTTTCTTAGTTAATAATGACTTCCTGTCCATATCTCCAACTTCTTGTCTTATATCTTCCACAAATTGGTCATTGTAACCTCTCTCTATAAATTTAGATTTCAGGTTTTGTGACTGAATAAAATAGTCATCATCTTTGCTATAATTTTTCTTAACCCTCATTAACTGTCCTTTATGGTGGTGGAATGTATAACATTATTACTGTGTGTCCACCGATTTAAAATCGGTTTTTGTATTAATTTCTCCATTTTCAAAATAGATTTCGAGGTCTAGAAAATTGAGTCTATTTTTGCTTATTTCTTTTGTGAATCTAATATTATAATCATTATTATTCATATTTTCAAATAGTTCCTCAAAGTCTTCCTGTGTGCCACTCCAAATTATAAGTACATCATCTATACATCTCTTATATAGGACTAGGTTTGCACCCATCTCCTGCACAGTTAGAAATAACTGTTCCCAAAATCCCATAAAGAGATTCGCATAGCTGGGTGCAGACCTAGTCCCCATTTCAGTCCCACAGGTTTGTACATAAAAAAATCATAAAAAAGAAAGTAATTATGACTTAATATAAATTCAATACTTTCTAAAGCTGAAACGTGTTGCCGCTAACTAACTACTTGCATAGGAAACCACCGGAAGGTCGGACGTCATCCCCGTATATGTGGGCATGACTAGGACAAGCACAGATAAGTTTGGTGTCTCGACAGCACACAGGAACACAGAACGAAGAGTAACTACTTCACACAGCTTTAACTACAAAAGTAAAATAGAATTTGGATTTCACAACTCATCTGGATTTTTTTTACTAATTAAGGTACCTCAACGAACAGTTAAACACTCCCCACTAATAGTATTGTGACACACACATTTTTTTCAATTAACGGAATATTTACCACCAACTATTGTGGCTCCATATAAGGTTGTAAACGTGTCTTGAAAACTTGCAAAGACACTTTTGTAAACCCTAAATAAGGGTGAATGCTTACACCTGTATTCACTGGTTATAATATATAAGATGTCGAATTGAGGAGAACGTTGTTTGTTAGGCAACATAGTGATACTTTTTATGATCAATCTGTTAGGTTGTTTAGGATTATTGAATAAGAGGAACTTTTAAAGCTACATGTTATTTGTTTTTTAAATAGTAACAACTATTGGTACCAATATACTTAGAGGTTTAAGATTATTAGTTTCAGCTTTTTATGAATTTATGTGAAATATAGTTTTTTAAATAATATATTGACACTATATATTTACACCTAGATTACGAGTTTTGCATTAGAGGCTGTACGGTGCTAACAAGCAGTTTTCCCTCACCGCTCACTTACCTACAGCGCTGGTATTACGGGTTTTTACAAACCTGTCGTTGAAAGACAAGAAGTGAGCGTTGAGCAAAATTTTGCTCATTACCGAACTCCAATACCAGCGCTGCTTAAATCAGAGGTGAGCTGGTCGTACGTGCTCGTGCACGATTTCCCCATAGGAATCAACGAGGAGAGCCGGCTGAAAAAAAGTCTAACACCTGCCAAAAAGCAGCGTAAAACTCCTTAACGCAGCTTCTTTGATTCCTATGGGGAAATAAAATGTATGTTTACACCTAACACCCTAACATGAACCCTGAGTCTAAACACTCCTAATCTTACACTTATTAACCCCTAATCTGCCGCCCCTGACATTGCCGACACCTGCATTATATTATTAACCCCTAATCTGCCGCTCCGGACACCGCCGCCACCTACATTATACTTATGAACCCCTAATCTGCTGCCCCCAACATCTGCTCAATCCTATTGGCTGATTGGATCAGCCAATAGGATTGAAGTTCTTGAAGATGGACCCGCTCCACGCCGGATGGATGAAGATAGAAGATGCCGTCTGGATGAAGACTTCTGCCCGTCTGGAGGACCACTTCTGCCTGGCTTGGATGAAGACTTCTTCCCGTCTGGAGGACCACTTCACCCAGCTTGGATGAAGACGTCTCCCGGTAAGTCGATCTTCAGGGGGTTAGAGTTAGATTTTTTTAAGGGTGTATTGGGTGGGTTTTATTTTTAGGTTAGGGACTTTGGGCCTGCAAAAGAGCTAACTGCCCTTTTAAGGGCAATGTTCATCCAAATGCCCTTTTCAGGGCAATGGGGAGCTTAGGTTTTTTTAGATAGGTTTTTATTTGGGGGGTTGGTTGTGTGGGTGGTGGGTTTTACTGTTGGGGGGCCTGTTTGTATTTTTTTTACAGGTAAAAGAGCTGATTACTTTGGGGCAATGCCCCGCAAAAACAAAATTTATGCTTACCTGATAAATTTATTTCTCTTGTGGTGTATCCAGTCCATGGATCATCCATTACTTGTGGGATATTCTCCTTCCCAACAGGAAGCTGCAAGAGGATCACAGCAGAGCTGTCTATATAGCTCCTCCTCTAACTGCCACTACCAGTCATTCGACCGAAGACAAGCAAGAGAAAGGAGAAACCATAGGGTGCAGTGGTGACTGTAGTTTAAAAATAAAAAACACCTGCCTTAAAATGACAGGGCGGGCCGTGGACTGGATACACCACAAGAGAAATAAATTTATCAGGTAAGCATAAATTTTGTTTTCGCTTGTAAGGTGTATCCAGTCCACGGATCATCCATTACTTTTGGGATACCAATACCAAAGCTATAGGACACGGATGAAGGGAGGGACAAGGCAGGTGCTTAAACGGAAGGCACCACTGCCTGCAAAACCTTTCTCCCAAAAATAGCCTCCGAAGAAGCAAAAGTATCAAATTTATAGAATTTTCAAAAAGTATGAAGTGAAGACCAAGTCGCCGCCTTACAAATCTGTTCAACAGAAGCCTCATTCTTAAAAGCCCATGTGGAAGCTACCGCTCTAGTAGAATGAGCTGTAATCCTTTCAGGAGGCTGCTGGCTAGCAGTCTCATAAGCTAAGCGTATTATACTCCTTAGCCAAAAAGAAAGAGAAGTTGCCGAAGCCTTTTGGCCTCTCCTCTGTCCAGAGTAGACAACAAACAATGCAGATGTTTGATGAAAATCTTTAGTACCTTGTAAACAAAACTTTAAAGCACGAACCACGTCAAGATTGTGTAAAAGACGTTCCTTCTTTGAAGAAGGATTAGGACACAGTGACGGTACAACAATCTCCTGATTGATATTTTTATTAGATACCACCTTAGGTAGAAAACCAGGTTTGGTACGTAACACTACCTTATCGGAATGAAAAATGAGATAAGGAGAATCACATTGTAAAGCAGATAACTCCGAAACTCTTCGAGCCGAGGAGAAAGCTACTAAAAACAAAACTTTCCAAGATAAGAGCTTAATATCTATGGAATGCAAAGGTTCAAACGGAACCCCTTGAAGAACCTTAAGAACTAAATTTAAACTCCAAGGCGGAGCAACAGGTTTAAACACAGGCTTAATTCTGACTAAAGCCTGACAAAACGCCTGCACGTCTGGAACCTCAGTCAGACGTTTGTGCAAAAGAATAGACAGAGCAGAAATCTGTCCCTTTAAGGAACTTGCTGACAAACCCTTCTCCAATCCATCTTGGAGAAAAGATAATATCCTAGGAATCCTGACCTTACTCCATGAGTAACCCTTGGATTCACACCAATGAAGATATTTACACCATATCTTATGATAGATTTTCCTGGTGACAGGCTTTTGCGCCTGTATTAAGGTATCAATGACCGACTCGGAGAAACCACGCTTTGATAAAATCAAGCATTCAATCTCCAAGCAGTCAGCCGCAGAGAAATTAGATTTGGATGGTTGAAAGGACCCTGAAGTAGAAGGTCCTGTCTCAGAGGCAGAGTCCATGGTGGAAAGGATGACATGTCCACCAGATCTGCATACCAAGTCCTGCGTGGCCACGCAGGTGCTATCAAAATCACTGTTGCTCTCTCCTGCTTGACCTTGGCAATCAGACAAGGGAGCAGAGGAAACGGTGGAAACACATAAGCCAGGTTGAAGGACCAAGGCGCTGCTAGAGCATCTATCAGCTCTGCCTTGGGATCCCTGGACCTGGATCCGTAACAAGGAAGCTTGGCGTTCTGGCGAGACGCCATGAGATCCAGTTCTGGTTTGCCCCAACGTTGAATCAACTGTGCAAACACCTCCGGATGGAGCTCCCACTCCTCCGGATGAAAAGTCTGTCAACTTAGAAAATCCGCCTCCCAGTTCTCTACTCCTGGGATATGGATAGCTGATAGGTGGCATGAGTGAATCTCTGCCCAATGAATTATCTTTGAAACCTCTAACATCACTAGGGAACTCCTTGTTCCCCCTTGATGGTTGATGTAAGCTACAGTCGTGATGTTGTCCGACTGAAATCTGATGAACCTCACTGCCACTAGCTGAGGCCAAGTCTGAAGAGCATTGAATATCGCTCTTAGTTCCAGAATGTTTATCGGAAGGAGAGCCTCCTCCTGAGTCCATGACCCCTGAGCCTTCAGAGAGTTCCAGACTGCCCCCCAGCCCAGAAGGCTGGCATCTGTTGTTACTATTGTCCAATCTGGCCTGCGGAAGGTCATACCTTTGGACAGATGGACTCGAGATAGCCACCAGAGAAGAGAATCCCTGGTCTCTTGATCCAGATTTAGTAAAGGGGACAAATCTGTGTAATCCCCATTCCACTGACTGAGCATGCAGAGTTGCAGTGGTCTGAGATGTAGGCGGGCAAACTGAACTATGTCCATTGCCGCTACCATTAAGCCGATTACTTCCATACACTGAGCCACCGAAGGGCGAGAAGTAGAATAAAGAACATGGCAGGAATTTAGAAGTTTTGACAACCTGGCCTCTGTCAGGTAAATCCTCATTTCTACAGAATCTATCAGAGTTCCCAGGAAGGAAACTCTTGTGAGAGGGGATAGAGAACTCTTCTTTTCGTTCACTTTCCACCCATGAGACCTCAGGAATGCCAGAACAATGTCCGTATGGGACTTGGCAATTTGGAAATTCGACGCCTGTATCAGAATGTCGTCTAAGTAAGGGGCTACTGCTATGCCCCGCGGCCTTATGACCACCAGAAGTGACCCCAGAACCTTTGTAAAGATTCTTGGTGCCGTAGCTAACCCAAAGGGAAGAGCCACAAACTGGTAATGCCTGTCTAGGAAGGCGAACCTGAGAAACCAATG
This sequence comes from Bombina bombina, assembly GCF_027579735.1. Lineage (NCBI taxonomy): Eukaryota > Metazoa > Chordata > Amphibia > Anura > Bombinatoridae > Bombina > Bombina bombina. The sequence continues at coordinate 479,050,161 of NC_069504.1, read as the reverse complement.
ATGATCTTTGTGTATCGGAATGTGAAGATAAGCATCCTTTAAGTCCACTGTAGTCATGTATTGACCCTCCTGGATCATAGGTAGGATGGTTCGAATAGTCTCCATCTTGAAAAATGGGACCCTGAGAAATTTGTTTAGGATCTTGAGATCTAAAATTGGTCTGAAGGTTCCCTCTTTTTTGGGAACCACAAATAGATTTGAATAGAATCCTTGCCCCTGTTCCTCCTTTGGAACTGGGTGGATCACTCCCATAACTAGGAGGTCTTGAACACAATGTAAGAATGCCTCTCTCTTTATCTGGTCTGCAGATAATTGTGAAAGGTGAAATCTTCCTTTTGGGGAAGAAGCTTTGAAGTCCAGAAGATATCCCTGGGACACAATTTCCAACGCCCAGGGATCCTGGACGTCTCTTGCCCAAGCCTGGGCAAAGAGAGAAAGTCTGCCCCCTACTAGATCCGTTACCGGATCGGGAGCCAATCTTTTATGCTGTCTTAGAGGCAGCAGCAGGCTTCTTGGCCTGCTTACCTTTGTTCCAAGCCTGGTTAGGTCTCCAGACCGGCTTGGACTGGGCAAAATTTCCCTCTTGTTTTGAATTAGAGGAAGATGATGCCGCGCTCGTCTTAAAGTTTCGAAAGGCAAGAAAATTAGTTTGTTTGGTCCTTAATTTGTTAGACCTATCCTGAGGAAGGGCATGACCTTTTCCTCCAGTAATATCAGAAATGATCTACTTCAGTCCAGGCCCGAATAGGGTCTGCCCCTTGAAGGGAATATTGAGAAGCTTAGACTTTGAAGTAACGTCAGCTGACCAGGATTTAAGCCATAGCGCTCTACGCGCCTGAATAGCAAAACCTGAGTTCTTAGCCGTTAATTTAGTTAAATGAACAACGGCGTCAGAAACAAATGAATTGGCTAGCTTAAGCGCTTTAAGCTTGTCAAGTATATCATCCAATGGAGTTTCTAACTGTAAGGCCTCTTCCAGAGACTCAAACCAGAAGGCCGCAGCAGCAGTGACTGGGGCAATGCATGCAAGAGGCTGGAGAATAAAACCTTGTTGAATAAACATTTTCTTAAGGTAACCCTCTAACTTTTTATCCATTGGAACTAGGAAAAAATAACTGTCCTCGACGGGGATAGTTGTACGCTTAGCTAGGGTAGAAACTGCTCCCTCCACCTTAGGGACCGTTTGCCATAAGTCCCGTGTAGCAGCATCTATTGGAAACATTTTCTTAAAAATAGGAGGGGGAGAGAACGGTACACCTGGTCTATCCCATTCCTTAGTAATAATTTCTGAAAACCTTTTAGGTATTGGAAAAACATCAGTGTAAACAGGCACTGCATAGTATTTATCCAATCTACACAATTTCTCTGGCACTATAATGGTGTCACAGTCATCCAGAGTAGCTAAAACCTCCCTGAGCAACACGCGGAGGTGTTCAAGCTTAAATTTAAATGTTGACATATCAGAATCAGATTGAAGCATCTTCCCTGAGTCAGAAAAATCACCCACAGAAAGAAGCTCTCCTGCCTCAGCTTCTGCATATTGTGAGGGAATATCAGACATAGCTACTAAAGCATCAGAGTGGTCTGTATTTTTTCTAGCCTCGCTTTCCTTGTAACCCTGGTAGTTTGGACAATACCGCTGTAAGGGTATGATCCATAACTGCCGCCATGTCTTGTAAAGTAAAAGCCATGGGCGCGCTAGATGTACTTGGCGCCTCTTGAGCGGGAGTCCCTTGAGTGGGAGTCAAAGGTTCTGATACGTGGGGCGAGTTAGTCGGCATAACTTCCCCCTTGTCAGTTTCCTCTGGTGATAAATCTTTTAAAGACAGAATATGATCTTTATAACTTAAAGTAAAATGAGTACATTTGGTACACATTCTAAGAGGGGGTTCCACAATGGCTTCTAAACATAATGAACAAGGAGTTTCCTCTATGTCAGACATGTTTAAACAGACTAGCAATGAGACCAGCAAGCTTAGAAAACACTTTGATAACTGTAAACAGGCAAAAAATAAAAACGGTACTGTGCCTTTAAGAGAAGCAAATTTTGTCAGAAATTGAAAAACAGTGATAAAAAGCAGTAAATCTTACGAAATTTTTACAGTGTGTATAATAGGCTAACAGAGCACTGCACCCACTTGCAAATGGATGATTAACCCCTTAGTTTCAAAACCGGATCAAAAAAACGATATAAACGTTTTTCAACAGTCACAACAAACTGCCACAGCTCTGCTGTGGCCCTACCTGCCCATATAACGACTTTGAAAGGCACAAAAACCCTTTAGAGAGGTCCTAAGTGTTCAGGGGACTCCTTCATGGAAACTGGATGTCTCAAGCTGCAAAATCTAATGCGCATTTAGGCGCGAAAATAGGCCCCTCCCAACCTGTATTCACAGTGAGAGGGCCTAACAAAACTATCCCTAGGCAAAATCTAGCCAGCCATATGGAAAAAACTGGGCCCCAATAAAGTTTTATCACCAATATGTATAAAAAAACGTTTAACCACTTCCAGCAAACGTTTTATTTTTCAGTAATGTGAGAAAGTAATAAGAATATTACCTTTTACAGCAAGCATGATACTAGTCATTATTAAATCACTGTAATCAGGCTTACCTTAAATAAATCCGGTATTAACAGCATTTTCTAGCATATTCATTTCTCTAGAAAAATTTAAACTGCACATACCTCATAGCAGGAGACCCTGCACGCCATTCCCCCTGCTGAAGTTACCTCTCTCTTCAGTTATGTGTGAGAACAGCAATGGATCCTAGTTACAACCTGCTAAGATCATCAAAAACCACAGGCAGACTCTTCTTCTACTTTCTGCCTGAGGCTAAAATAGTACAACTCCGGTACCACTTGAAAATAACAAACTTTTGATTGAAGATAAACTAAATAAAAACACCACATCTCTCTAGCTACTTCCTTTCTTGTCGAGAGCTGCAAGAGAATGACTGGTAGTGGCAGTTAGAAGAGGAGTTATATAGACAGCTCTGCTGTGGGTGATCCTCTTGCAGCTTCCTGTTGGGAAGGAGAATATCCCACAAGTAATGGATGATCCGTGGACTGGATACACCTTACAAGAGAAATGCACTTTTAAGGGCTATTGGTAGTTTAGTTTAGGCTAGAGTTTTTTTTTATTTTGGGGGGGCTTTATTATTTTAATAGGGCTATTAGATTAGGTGTAATTAGTTTAAATTTCTGTAATTTGTTTATTCTTTTCTGTAATTTAGTGTTTGTTTGTCTTTGTACTTTAGCTAATTTAATTTAATTTAGGTAACTGTATGTAATTTATTTAATTATATTTAATTTAGTTAATTTATTTAATTATAGCGTAGTGTTAGGTGTTATTGTAACTTAGGTTAGGTTTTATTTTACAGGTACTTTGGTATTTATTTTAGCTAGGTAGTTATTACAAAGTTAATAACTATTTAGTAACTATTCTACCTAGTTAAAATAAATACAAACTTGCCTGTAAAATAAAAATAAACCCTAAGCTAGATACAATGTAACTATTAGTTATATTGTAGCTAGCTTAGGGTTTATTTTACAGGTAAGTATTTAGTTTTAAATAGGAATAATTTAGTTAATGATAGGAATATTTAGTTAGATTTCTTTTAATTATATTTAAGTTAGGGGGTGTTAGGGTTAGACTTAGATTTAGGGGTTAATAACTTTAATATAGTGGCGGCGACGTTGGGGGCAGCAGATTAGGGGTTAATAAATGTAGGTAGGTGGCGGCAATGTTAGGGATGGCAGATTAGGGGTTAATAATATTTAACTAGTGTTTGCGAGGCGGTTTAGGGGTTAATATATTTATTATAGTGGCGGCGATGTCCAGTTCGCAGATTAGGGGTTAATTTTTTTCTTTTAGTGTTTGCGATGTGGGAGAGCCTCGGTTTAGGGGTTAATAGGTAGTTTACAAAAGTCTAACCTTTAACCCCAGATTTTTCTAAACAGTTGGATTCTTTACTAAGGACAGCTAAAGAACAAGGCGTTATCAATCAGGATGAATTAAACTTCATTAAGCCCTCTGACCCATCAATGCCCACCTTTTATCATCTTCCCAAGATCCACAAAGATCTCGTAAATCCACCGGGACGTCCCATAACCTCTGGCATCGGTTCCTTGTGTCATAATCTGTCCAAATATGTGGACTATTTTTTGTAACCCCTGGTAATTAAAACCAGGGCTTATCTCAAGGATACCGCAGAAACAATTAAAATTTTTGAGGGACGGACTTGGGAGGATGATCTAAGGTGGGCAACGTTTGATGTGTCATCATTATACATGGTCATCCCACATAAGAAGGGTTTAGAGGCCATTAGGGAAGCATTTACTGGATATGATATTCCTGAAATTCATCTTTCATTTATATTGGATTGTATTATGTTTATTTTATCACATAATTATTTTGAATTTTTAGGCAAATTTTATTTACAATTAAAAGGGATGGCGATGGGGACAACAATGCCCCATCGTACGCAAATCTTTTTATGGATAACTTTGAGAAACGGTTCATTTGGAATAACAACCCTTTTAGTAAGAATATGCTGGAGTACTTCAGATATATAGATGATGTAATAATTCTTTGGAAAGGTTCTGAAGAATTATTAACTGAATTTACTGAATACATCAATAATAACAACTATAATCTGAAGTTCACTGGTAATAATTCTGATAAAAGCATTGAATTTTTGGATATTATTTTGTTCACAGATGAAATAAGTAATAAGGTATCTGTCCGTAATTTTAGAAAGACAGTGGACAAAAACAGCTTTGTTCATGTAAATAGTGCTCATTTAAATAGTTGGAAAAGCAACATATCAGTCAGTCAGTATATTCACGTTAAACGCAATTGCACTAATTTTGAGGACTTTGAAAATGAAGTAAGTATATTAGATGATAAATTCATTAAAAAGGGTTATGATTTAGATACCCTAAAAAAGCTAAAAATAAAGCAGAACTGTGTGACAGAAATAAACTGTTAGCTAGAAATAAAAGACCTCATCGTACCAATTTAGATAACAATCTTGATTCTAAAGATAATAATAAAGTTCGTTTTATAACAAGTTTTAATGAAGGGGCTCCAATAATAAACAAGGTTTTAAACAAACATTGGGGAATTTTAAAATCTGACCCCATCCTAGGTAGTTCAATAGGGGATAGACCTATTATAACATTTAAGAAAAGTAAAAATCTTAGAAATCACCTAGCTCCCAGTAAATTAAGGGAACATAGTGAAGTTCCATCTATCTCCAGAGGTAGCCTAGTAAATTGGGTATCAGCCCCCAAAGGTACAATTAAATGCAATAAACCACTTTGCGCAATGTGCCCTTTTGTTAAAAGAGGGGATCTCTTTTTCAATTATAATGGGACAGAAAGTTTCAGCATGAAACATAGATGTAACTGCCAAACAACATACACAGTATATATGTAGCAATTAATTGGTTATTAACTGTTTAGGACTTTTAGTGTGCACCTAGAATTATCTTTGTTTATAAATTTTAAAGTTTTTGAATGTCATTAATTGTACCAGTTCAGTCTGTTTATTTACCTTTTAATTAATATCTGCATGTGACATCTCTGTGGACCAATCGGAACCATGCTGATAGGTTTATAAGGACTGACATCACTACAGCCTACTACTCTTGAAAAAGCCGGGGTGTCACCGGCGAAACGCGTTGAGGTATTGTGGCTGTTCTGGGCATCCGTAGACACAGACGCAAGGCGGTTTGATGATGTATCCCTTTGGTGAAAGCATCGCTCACTTTGCCGGGAACTTTTGAATATTTTCAGACGGACGCCTTGTATCTACCGTTGCCTTTGGTCTTGGTGAAGCTGTATTCTAATATTATACTCTGCTGTTTTATATTTTACATCTAGTAAGTTCATTACTAGCGTGTGCTGCTTTGAATAAAATACCCCTACCTTGAATCGGATGTGCGCTTTCTTTTTCTTCTTTGCTGCAGGTAGTTTATGGGTGTTAGTGTACTTTTTAGCACTTTAGTTAAGAGTTTTATGCTACGGCGTTGTAGTGTAAAACTCTTAACTACTGACTTTAAAATGCGGTACCAGTCTTGACAGGAGAGGGTCTACCGCTCACTTTTTGGCAGACTCGTAATACCGGCGCTATGCAAGCCCCATTGAAAAAAGAGGATACGCAATTTACGTAAGTGGATTTGCAGTATTTCCAAATCTGGCCAAAAAAGTGAGCGGTACACCTGTACCTGCAAGACTCGTAATACCAGCGAGCGTTATAAAGCAGCGTTAGGACCGGCTAACGCTGCTTTTTAAACCTAACGCAAAACTCGTAATCTAGCCGTTAGTTTTTTTAAGGCCAATAAATTTATTTGTGTTTTTTAAATAGCTTGTATTGGTGGATTAATTTTTTATAGAACATGTCAATATGATGAACTAAAATTAAAATTATTATTGCCATTTGCTTAGATCTTAAGCCAGTGTTTTATACATAGGCGCTTACATATACCGTTTTCTTTTGTATCTTTACTTTTTTCAGGCTTTGGGATTGCCTGACTTTTATATAAGTTTGATCTATACCCAGCGCATAGGTTTACAAATAGCCCCTTTTTTGAATCTTCTATCTTGATCCCGGCTGTGCGGAGTGGGTCCATCCTGAAGACATCCGGCGCAGAGCATCCTCTTCATATGGTCACCGCCGTACACTGAATCTTCAATGCACGGTACGCGATCCAAGATGGAGTACCTTGCATTCCTATTGGCTGAAAAATTTGAATCAGCCAATAGGAATTAGAGCTGCTAAAATCCTATTGGCTGATACAAATTTTTCAGCCAATAGGAATGCAAGGGACGCCATCTTTGATCGCGTACTCTGCATTGAATATTCAGTGTACGGCAGTGACCGTATGAAGAGGATGCTCTGCGCCGGATGTCTTCAAGATGGACCCACTCCGCACCGTCGGGATCAAGATAGAAGATGCCGCCTGAATGAAGTTTGAAGAGGCCGTCTGGATGAAGACTTCTCGTCGCTTGAATGAGGACTTTGCCGCCGGGATGAAGATTGAAGGGGCCGTCTGGATGAGGACTTCTCCGCCGGGATGAAGATTGTTCAAGTGGAACTTCAAAAACTGTAAGTGGATCGTCGGGGGTTAGTGTTAGTTTTTTTTTTAAGGGTTTTTTTTTTTTTGGTGGTTTTTTTTAGATTAGGGTTTGAGCATGTAAAAGAGCTAAATACCCTTTTAAGGGCAATTCCCATACAAATGCCCTTTTCAGGGCAATGGGTAGCTTAGGTTTTCTAGATAGTGTTTTTATTTTGTGGGTTTGGGGGGTGGGGGTTTGTAATGTTAGTGAGTATTTGTATTTTTTTTTTCCACAAAAAGAGCTGATATATTTAGGGCAATGCCCTATAAAAGGCTCTTTTAAGAGCCATTGGTAATTTATTCTAGATTAGGTTTTTTATTTTTGTGTGTTTTTTTTTAATATATATTAGAATAGGAATAATTTTTATTATTTTTGATCATTTGTTTGTTATTTTGTGTAATGTATTTTTTAAGGGGGTGTTTGTTTTTTTGTAGCAAAATAGCTGTTTAACTTAGGGCAATGCCCTACAAAAGGCCCTTTTAAGGCCCCCAAAAGGCCCTTTGAAGGGCCCTTGGTAGTTTGGGGGGTGGAGGTTTGTAATACTGTTAGGGGGTGTTTATTTGTTTTTTGTAGCAAAAGAGCTGTTTAACTTAGGGCAATGCTCTACAAAAGGCCCTTTTAAGGGCCCTCAAAAGGCCCTTTTAAAGGGCCCTCGGTAGTCTATGGAGAAAGCGTGCACAAGCACGTCAAACCAACGCTTGTTTTTGGTTGTGGTATGGCGCTTAAAAACCCCATATCGCCCGCACAAGCCGAGTTTTTTATAAAACTTGTAATGGCAGCGCTATAGGGGATTAAATAACGCCACTTTTGTTGTGTTTGTTAATTTCCCTATAGCGCTCAAAACTCGTAATCTAGGCGATATTTAGAAAATGTTCAAATTTACCAATAAAGTCATACAGTTCATTGCTTTAAGATAATTATGCAGACAGAAGTTTCAGCCATTTTGAATACAACTATACTGTCTTATTTTACTACATTGACACCAATCTAAGATTTCTGTCAGCCCTTAAAATGCTTTATTGTTTAATGTTATTACAAAAAAAAAAAAAAGGGAAAATACAGAAAAAAATAAACAAAGCTATCCACAAATAAAAAATGGAAAAATAAACTAATACCCAGCAAAATAAAAACACCCCCAAATCTATCAATAAACTATCAATAGCCCTGAAGAAATCAGCTCTTTTACATGTAAAAATCACAAAGTACCCCCTAACAGTAAAACCCCCCACCCAACCAACCCCCCCAAAATAAAAAAAACTAAGTCTAAAAAAGCCTAAGCTACTTATTGCCCCTTATTGCCCCTAAAAGGGCATTTGTATGGGCATTGCCCTTAAAAGGGCATTCAGCTCTTTTACAGCCCTAAAAACCCTAATCTAAAAAAAAAACACCACAAAAAATAAAAAAAACTCCTAAAACTAAGCCCCAAATAGGTACTCACCGTTCCTGAAGTCCGCGGTGAAGGTCTTCTTCCAGGCGGCTCCATCATCTTCTATCTTCATCCGGAGTAAAGGCGGCGCAGAGCGGAGGTGCAGAGTGGTCTTCCCTGATGCATGTTTCCGGAGCGGCGGTCCTCAGCTGCGGTTCTCAGTGGCAGTCCTCAGCGATGATGATTCTCAGCATCCGATCTCCGGTGTACACTGAAAATTTAATGCAAGTTACCGCATTGAATTTGGGGTACCTTGCATTCCTATTGGCTGAAATGTTGAAATCAGCCAATATGATTAGAGCTACTAAAACCCTATTGGAGGTTCAAATCAGCCAATAAGATGTCAGTAGCTCTCATCCTATTGGCTGATTTCAACATTTCAGCCAATAGGAATGCAAGGTACCCCAATAAATATGGGGTACCTTGCATTTAATCTTCTGTGTGCATGAAGAGGAGCCTCCATGCTGCTTTGGACCACCACTGCTGAGGATCCGTGCATCAGGGAAGCCAGATCCGCACCTCCGCTTCGCACCACCTTCACTCTGGATGAAGATAGAAGATAATGGAGCCGCCTGGAAGAAGACCTTCTCCGCCGAACTTCAGGAACGGTGAGTATCTATTTGGGGTTAGATTTAGGATTTTTATTTTTTTAAGATTAGGGATTTAATGGGCTTGTAAAAGAGCTGAATACCCTTTTAAGGGCAGTAAAAGAGCTGAATGCCCTTTTAAGGGCAATGCCCATACCAATAACCCTTTAGGGGCAATGGGTAGTTTAGGTTTTTTAAGTGTTAGTTTTTTTTTAATATGGGGGGGTTTGGTGGGTGGGGAGTTTACTGCTAGGGGGGACTTAGTGTTTTTTAAACGTAAAATAGCTGTTTTACTTAGGGCAATGCCCTACAAAAGACCCTTTTAAGGGTTATTGGTAGTTTAGTTTAGATTAGGGATTGTTTTTATTTTGGGGGGGCTTTGTTATTTTCATTTTCATAGGGATTAGGAAAAAAAAATTTTTTGATAATTTGTTTATTTTTTTCTGTAATGTTAGACTTTTTTTATTTTTTGTAATGTTAGATTCATTTTTTGTAATTTAATGTTGGGATTTTTTATTTTAATTGTAATTTAGTAGTAATTGGGGTTAATTTAGGCGGTTGCGTGCTATTTTTTTTTTAAGGCTTTGCTTGCCTACTCTGCATGCAGGTGGATTATTTTGGCTGCGCGCGCAGCCAACATTCTTTTGGCTGCCTCGCGCAGCCAACATTAATTAGAGGAGGCGTGCGCAACCGGCGACAGCGACGCACGCGTTACAAACACAATTATAGTATAGATGTGTCCAAATGGTAGATCTGCAAGGATATCTCTAAATATTGATCGACAGATAAGAGTGCACTATATTTAAAGCTGGTGCAGAAACACCCTTTAAAAAGTACCTGTCCTATCTCTCTCTCCCACACCCTACTGGGAGAATGATTTCTTCTAAAGCCTTTTGTTTACATAGGCCTAGATTTGGAGTTTGGCGTTAGCCGTGAAACCAGCGTTAGAGGCTCCTAACGCTGGTTTTAGGCTAACTCCGGTATTTGGAGTCACTCAAAATAGGGTCTAACGCTCACTTTTCAGCCGCGACTTTTCCATACCGCAGATCCCCTTACGTAAATTGCGTATCCTATCTTTTCAATGGGATCTTTCTAACTCCGGTATTTAGAGTCGTGGTCTGAAGTGAGCGTTAGACATCTAACGACAAAACTCCAGCCGCAGGAAAAAAGTCAGTAGTTAAGAGCTTTCTGGGCTAACGCCGGTTTATAAAGCTCTTAACTACTGTGCTCTAAAGTACACTAACACCCATAAAACTACCTATGTACCCCTAAACCGAGGTCCCCCCACATCGCCGCCACTCGATTAAATTTTTTTAAACCCCTAATCTGCCGACCGCCACCTACGTTATACTTATGTACCCCTAATCTGCTGCCCCTAACACCGCCGACCCCTGTATTATATTTATTAACCCCTAACCTGCCCCCCACAACGTCGCCTCCACCTACCTACACTTATTAACCCCTAATCTGCCGACCGCAAAGCGCCGCCACCTACGTTATCCTTATGTACCCCTAATCTGCTGCCCCTAACACCGCCGACCCCTATATTATATTTATTAACCCCTAATCTGCCCCCCACAACGTCGCCTCCACCTGCCTACACTTATTAACCCCTAATCTGCCGACCGGAGCTCACCGCTATTCTAATAAATGTATTAACCCCTAAAGCTAAGTCTAACCCTAACACTAACACCCCCCCTAAGTTAAATATAATTTAAATCTAACGAAATTAATTAACTCTTATTAAATAAATTATTCCTATTTAAAGCTAAATACTTACCTGTAAAATAAATCCTAATATAGCTACAATATAAATTATAATTATATTATAGCTATTTTAGGATTTATATTTATTTTACAGGTAACTTTGTATTTATTTTAACCAGGTACAATAGCTATTAAATAGTTAAGAACTATTTAATAGCTAAAATAGTTAAAATAATTACAAAATTACCTGTAAAATAAATCCTAACCTAAGTTACAATTAAACCTAACACTACACTATCAATAAATTAATTAAATAAACTACCTACAATTACCTACAATTAACCTAACACTACACTATCAATAAATTAATTAAATACAATTCCTACAAATAAATACAATTAAATAAACTAGCTAAAGTACAAAAAATAAAAAAGAACTAAGTTACAAAAAATAAAAAAATATTTACAAACATAAGAAAAATATTACAACAATTTTAAACTAATTACACCTACTCTAAGCCCCCCTAATAAAATAACAAAGCCCCCCAAAATAAAAAAATGCCCTACCCTATTCTAAATTACTAAAGTTCAAAGCTCTTTTACCTTACCAGCCCTAAACAGGGCCCTTTGCGGGGCATGCCCCAAAGAATTCAGCTCTTTTGCCTGTAAAAAAAAACATACAATACCCCCCCCCAACATTACAACCCACCACCCACAAACCCCTAATCTAACCCAAACCCCCCTTAAATAAACCTAACACTAAGCCCCTGAAGATCTTCCTACCTTATCTTCACCATACCAGGTTCACCGATCCGCCCTGAAGAGCTCCTCCGATGTCCTGATCCAAGCCCAAGCGGGGGGCTGAAGAGGTCCATGATCCGGCTGAAGTCTTCATCCAAGCGGGAGCTGAAGAGGTCCATGATCCGGATGAAGTCTTCATCCAAGCGGGAGCTGAAGAGGTCCATGATCCGGATGAAGTCTTCTATCAACGGCATCTTCAATCTTCTTTCTTCGGGAGCCATCATCTTCCATCCGACGCGGAACATCCTCTTCTCCCGACGCCTACTAGCCGAATGACGGTTCCTTTAAGGGATGTCATCCAAGATGGCATCCCTCGAATTCCGATTGGCTGATAGGATTCTATCAGCCAATCGGAATTAAGGTAGGAATATTCTGATTGGCTGATGGAATCAGCCAATCAGAATCAAGTTCAATCCGATTGGCTGATCCAATCAGCCAATCAGATTGAGCTCGCATTCTATTGGCTGTTCCGATCAGCCAATAGAATGCAAGCTCAATCTGATTGGCTGATTGGATCAGCCAATCGGATTGAACTTGATTCTGATTGGCTGATGGAATCAGCCAATCAGAATATTCCTACCTTGGATGGATCAGAATTCGAGGGACGCCATCTTGGATGACGTCCCTTAAAGGAACCGTCATTCGGCTAGTAGGCGTCGGGAGAAGAGGATGTTCCGCGTCGGATGGAAGATGATGGCTCACGAAGAAAGAAGATTGAAGATGCCGTTGATAGAAGACTTCATCCGGATCATGGACCTCTTCAGCTCCCGCTTGGATGAAGACTTCATCCGGATCATGGACCTCTTCAGCCCCCCGCTTGGGCTTGGATCAGGACATCGGAGGAGCTCTTCAGGACGGATCGGTGAACCTGGTATGGTGAAGATAAGGTAGGAAGATCTTCAGGGGCTTAGTGTTAGGTTTATTTAAGGGGGGTTTGGGTTAGATTAGGGGTATGTGGGTGGTGGGTTGTAATGTTGGGGGGGGTATTGTATGTTTTTTTTTACAGGCAAAAGAGCTGAATTCTTTGGGGCATGCCCCGCAAAGGGCCCTGTTCAGGGCTGGTAAGGTAAAAGAGCTTTGAACTTTAGTAATTTAGAATAGGGTAGGGCATTTTTTTATTTCGGGGGCTTTGTTATTTTATTAGGGGGCTTAGAGTAGGTGTGATTAGTTTAAAATTGTTGTAATATTTTTCTTATGTTTGTAAATATTTTTTTATTTTTTGTAACTTAGTTCTTTTTTATTTTTTGTACTTTAGCTAGTTTATTTAATTGTATTTATTTGTAGGAATTGTATTTAATTAATTTATTGATAGTGTAGTGTTAGGTTTAATTGTAACTTAGGTTAGGATTTATTTTACAGGTAATTTTGTAATTATTTTAACTATTTTAGCTATTAAATAGTTCTTAACTATTTAATAGCTATTGTACCTGGTTAAAATAAATACAAAGTTACCTGTAAAATAAATATAAATCCTAAAATAGCTATAATATAATTATAATTTATATTGTAGCTATATTAGGATTTATTTTACAGGTAAGTATTTAGCTTTAAATAGGAATAATTTATTTAATAAGAGTTAATTAATTTCGTTAGATTTAAATTGTATTTAACTTAGGGGGGTGTTAGTGTTAGGGTTAGACTTAGCTTTAGGGGTTAATACATTTATTAGAATAGCGGTGAGCTCCAGTCGGCAGATTAGGGGTTAATGTTTGAAGTTAGGTGTCGGCGATGTTAGGGAGGGCAGATTAGGGGTTAATACTATTTATTATAGGGTTAGTGAGGCGGATTAGGGGTTAATAACTTTATTATAGTAGCGCTCAGGTCCGGTCGGTAGATTAGGGGTTAATAAGTGTAGGCAGGTGGAGGCGACGTTGTGGGGGGCAGATTAGGGGTTAATAAATATAATATAGGGGTCGGCGATGTTAGGGCAGCAGATTAGGGGTACATAGGGATAATGTAAGTAGCGGCGGTTTACGGAGCGGCAGATTAGGGGTTAATAATAATAATATGCAGGGGTCAGCGATAGCGGGGGCGGCAGATTAGGGGTTAATAAGTGTAAGGTTAGGGGTGTTTAGACTCGGGGTACATGTTAGAGTGTTAGGTGCAGACGTAGGAAGTGTTTCCCCATAGACAACAATGGGGCTGCGTTAGGAGCTGAACGCAGCTTTTTGGCAGGTGTTAGGTTTTTTTTCAGCTCAAACAGCCCCATTGTTTTCTATGGGAGAATCGTGCACAAGCACGTTTTTGAGGCTGGCCGCTTGCGTAAGCAACTCTGGTATCGAGAGTTGAAGCTGCGTTAAATATGCTCTACGCTCCTTTTTTGGAGCCTAACGCAGCCTTTATGTGGACTCTCAATACCAGAGTTATTTTTATGGTGCGGCCAGAAAAAAGCCGGCGTTAGCTACGCGGGTCTTTACCGACAAAACTCCAAATCTAGGCCATAGTTTTTCTGTAGCCATTACTGCAGTATTAACATTTTAAACATTTTACATCAAGTAAATGTCACTAGAATGGAGAGGCAATGAAAAAAAATGCAGGTTACTCAAAGCATCTCAATTAACCCTAACCATAACCCTGCCCCAGTATAACAAGCAAACTTTCACTCGCCCACTACCCCAGTGACCCTAGCTGTCAACTGGACATCACCACTATTAACTGAAATCTTGATTTCACCCACCCCCAGTTAGTCTTCCTTCCACTATGACTATTCCCACTACTATATTCCCGCTACATGACTCTGCCAATGATAAACTCCCCCACACAATCCTTTATCACAAATACCCCCCCTCACACATACTCTCTCCCCCCACCACCATTGGAATCTCCTCTGCACAAATTTCCCTCAAACCTAGCCTATGGTTATAAATAGAATAACCAATTCATCCTAGAGATGAAAAAAAGGACTACACAGCAGGAAATGACAGGTAACACACAATACTGACAACTACACTAAACTGTAGCAACTGTGGATCTACTACAAAATATAACTGTGGAAAATGCTCTAATTTTCTCTTTCTGAATTATTGTTTTAGTGTTAAGTCTTCAATACTTGAATAAATTTGCTGCCTTTTGAAGAAACAGAGATGGTATTAAGTTAGTCAAGTTACAGGCCAATATGGCTTTTACTAACACATAAGGAAACTAACCCCAAAACATACTGACCAAAATGTATGCAAGTTTAATTTTCTTTATTTTTGTCATCATTATAAACTTATAAACAAAAATGTTCACTTAAAGGGACACTGAACCCAAATTTTTTATTTTGTGATTCAGATAGAGCATGAAATTTTAAGCAACTTTCTAATTTACTCGTTTAGATGCCGGCCCATTTTTGGTGAACAACCTGAGTTGTTCTTGCTGATTGGTGGATAAATTCATCCACCAATAAAAAAAGTGCTGTCAAGAGTTCTGAACTAATAAAAAAGCTTAGATGCCTTCTTTTTCAAATAAAGATAGCAAGAGAATGAAGAAAAAATGATAATAGGAGTACATTATAAAGTTTCTTAAAATTGAATGTTCTATCTGAATCACGAAAGAAAAAAAATTGGGTTTAGTGTCCCTTTAATCACTTGAAAACACACAAACAGTATATTAAACATTGCTTAAAACCAAAATAATATGGCTAAAGGGAGTTTCAGTGAATAAACTTTGTGCTGCAAAAAGAAACAAGAAGAGCTGATGTCAGAACTTACATTATTTAGCCTTTTCAGGGAGGTAGGTGGCTCCTGTAGATTCAAATCAGAGAAACTGGTACACTGAGAATTTACAATATTTTGGTCAGCAACAACCTTTCATTAAACACAATGGAGAAGTAAACACCAGTGTTGGAACAACACAAACTTGCATTCAAAGGTAATTAAAACAGCAAAAACATATGTACCATTAAACATAAATAAAATAGACCATGTAGTTAAATAAAATACAAATGATACACTTTATACAATGTATAAAGGTGTCCTTTTCAAAAAAATAATGTTTTGTACAATAACTAAATACTGATTTTATATTATTTTAAGTGCATAGGTCAATATTTTATATTTTTTAAAAGACTCAACAATAAGTAATGTTTTGCTGTACAGCTTTACACAATATTAATACTCTGTGTTGTAGGCACTGAATAAAACTGTTAAGCTATTGATAAAACATTCTTACACTCTGCCTCTGAACCCAAATTTTTTCTTCCGTGATTCAGATAGAGCATGCAATTTTAAACAAATTTCTCATTTACTCCTATTATCAAATTTTCTTCATTCTCTTGGTATCTTTATTTGAAAAGCAGGAATGTAAGTTTAGATGCCGGCCCATTTTTGGTGAACAAGCTGGGTTGTTCTTGCTGATTTGTGGATAAATTTAACCGACCAATAAACAAGTGCTGTCCAGTGTTATGAACCAAAATAGCTTAGATGCCTTCTTTTTCAAATAAACGGCTAGATTACGAGTTTGGCGTTAGCCTTAAAAAGCAGCGTTAAGGGGTCCTAACGCTGCTTTTTAATGCCCGCTAGTATTACGAGTCAGGCAGGTACAGGTGTCCCGCTCACTTTTTTTCCGCGACTTTTCCATACCCCTTACGTCAATTGCGTATCCTATCTTTTTAATGGGATTTGCCTAATGCTGGTATTACAAGTCTTGGAGAAAGTGAGCAGTACAGCCTCTACCTCCAAGACTCCTACCGCATATAAAAGTCAGTAGTTAAGAGTTTTATGGGCTAACACCAGAACATAAAGCTCTTAACAAAAGTTCTACAAAGTACACTAACACCCATAAACTACCTATGAACCCCTAAACCGAGGCCCCCCCCACATCGCAAACACTAAAATAAAACATTTTAACCCCTAATCTGCCGACCGGACATCGCCGCCACCTACATTATACCTATGAACCCCTAATCTGCTGCCCCTAACATCGCCGACACCTACATTATATTTATTAACCCCTAATCTGCCCCTCCAACGTCGCCGCTACCTACCTACACTTATTAACCCCTAATCTGCCGACCGGACAACGCCGCCACTATAATAAATGTATTAACCCCTAAACCGCCGCACTCCCGCCTCACAAACACTATAATAAATTTTATTAACCCCTAATCTGCCGTCCCTAACATCGCCGCCACCTACCTACAATTATTAACCCCTAATCTGCCACCCCCAACGTCGCCGCTACTATAATAAAGTAATTAACCCCTAAACCTAAGTCTAACCCTAACCCTAACACCCCGCCTAAGTTAAATATAATTTAAATAAATCTAAATAAAATTACTATAATTAAATAAATTAATCCTATTTAAAACTAAATACTTACCTATAAAATAAACCCTAATATAGCTACAATATAACTAATAGTTACATTGTAGCTATTTTAGGATTTATTTTTATTTTACAGGCAACTTTGTATTTATTTTAACTAGGTACAATAGTTATTAAATAGTTATTAACTATTTAATAACTACCTAGCTAAAATAAATACAAATATACCTGTAAAATAAACCCTAACCTAAGTTACAATTACACCTAACACTACTCTATAAATAAATTAATTACCTAAATGAAATTAAACTAATTACAATTAAATTAAATAAAACAAACACTAAATTACAGAAAATAAAAAAGAAATTACAATTTATTTAAACTAATTACACCTAATCTAATCCCCCTAATAAAATTAAAAAAAAACCAAAATAATAAAATTCCCTACCCTATACTAAATTACAAATAGCCCTTAAAAGGGCCTTTTGCTGGGCATTGCCCCAAAGTAATCAGCTCTTTTACCAGCCCTTAAAAGGGCTTTTTGCGGGGCATTGCCCCAAAGTAATCAGCTCTTTTACCTGTAAAAGAAAATACAATACCCCCCAATATTAAAACCCACCAACCACATACCCCTACTCTAAAACCCACCCAATCCCCCCTTAAAAAATCCTAACACTAACCCTCTGAAGATCACCCTACCTTGAGCCGTCTTTACCCAGCTGGGCCGAACAATTCATCCAATCCGGCAAGAAGAGGTCCTCCAGAGGGTCCGAAGTCTTCATCCTATCTGGGCAGAAGAGGACATCCAGGCCGGAAGAAGTCTTCATCCAAGTGGCATCTTCTTTCTTCATCCTCCCGGAGCGGAGCGCACCATCTTGAAGACCTCCGACGCGGAACATCCTCCTCGACCAATGACTAGAAAACAAATGACGGTTCCTTTAAATGACGTCATCCAAGATGGCGTCCCTCGAATTCCGATTGTTCTGATCAGCCAATAGAATGCGAGGTTAAACCGATTGGCTGATTGGATCAGCCAATCGGATTGAACTTCAATCTGATTGGCTGGTTGAATCAGCCAATCGGAATTCGAGGGACACAATCTTGGATGACGTCATTTAGTTGAAATAATTTTTATTAACTCCTCTCCACCTCCTCCATGTACAGGGATCATATAGACATTTCATGTTTTTGGGTACATCAGATATCACAGTACAATAGTTGCTTAACATAGATGTACTCACCTCTGAAAGTATCCCATTATGTGAGATTTTTAACAGTTCATATGCCTCATCCCTTATTGGCATATATGAAGAGTTCAATACTTAAATGTGGTTTTAATGTCTCAATATTATGCTCTTCTTTATTCTCCTTTAGAATATTATTCTTTGTAGGGAGTAGAATAATATGGGGGGTGTGCTTTCATAATAGTTTCAACCTAACTTATTAAACTCTGGAATTTAAACAAACCAAACTAACAAATCAACAATATAAAAACATTCATAGAGTTGTATTCTACCACTGCATATTTTATATTCTCCTTATCTAAAGATTGCTTGCTCATCTAGGAGTGCTTCTGTAAAGGATCTAAGTATCCCCTCCAACCAATCACTTCCCTTCTCTTTCTGTTTAGATACAGGGTATATCTCCTTCCCCTCCCAGTTTCAAGCCTCTTTTACTGCTTATTGTTCTCCATTATCCAGTAGAACCAGACTTTTTGGAACCAATGTTCCATGTCTAGCACATTTGCTGCTGATTCATACAATGAATATGTTACCCGGATTCTAGCTAGAACCTCTGCCCATGACGGTATTTCCGTCTTCCAATATTTTGCTATAGTAATTCTCGTTATAGTGCACAAAATCCTGATAAACACATTTATGTGCGTATTAAATCTAGTTATGATCTCGTGCAGTAATGCCTGCGCTGGGGTGAGAAAAATCTGTTCATTCAATATCTTGCTCAGTAATTCAGATAATTTTTGCCATATGTTGCTTACTTTAGTGCATTCCCACCACATATGGAAATAGGTACCTGCTGTTTGACAGCCTCTGTAACAGCGATTATTGCTCCCCTTAACCATGTGGGCTGTTTTTGTTGGTGTCAGATACCATCTAAAAGATGTTTTCAATATGTTTTCCCTAAGATCTGCACTTATAAGTCTTTACTAGCCTGAGAAAACATTTCATCCCATTTATCTATCTCAATCTCTCTACCTAGATCTCGTTCCCATTGCAGCATCACTGAGGATTTTGTTCGGGATGACGTCATTTAAAGGAACCGTCATTCGTCGTCTAGTCGTCGGTCGAGGAGGATGTTCCGCGTTGGAGTTCTTCAAGATGGTGCCACTCCACTCCAGGAGGATGAAGAAAGAAGATGCCGCTTGGATGAAGACTTCTTCCAGTCTGGATGTCCTCTTCTGCCCAGATAGGATGAAGACTTCGGACCCTCTGGAGGACCTCTTCTTGCCGGATTGAGTTCGGCCCGGCTGGGTGAAGACGGCTCAAGGTAGGGTGATCTTCAGAGGGTTAGTGTTAGAATTTTTTAAGGGGGGGATTGGGTGGGTTTTAGAGTAGGGGTATGTGGGTGGTGGGTTTTAATGTTGGGGGGGTATTGTATTTTCTTTTACAGGTAAAAGAGCTGATTACTTTGGGGCAATGCCCCGCAAAAAGCCCTTTAAGGGCTGGTAAAAGAGCTGATTACTTTGGGGCAATGCCCCGCAAAAGGCCCTTTTAAGGGCTATTTGTAATTTAGTATAGGGTACGGAATTTTATTATTTTGGGGGAGATTTTTTTATTTAGTTTTAATTTAGTTTATTTTATTTAATTGTAATTAGTTTAATTTAATTTAGGTAATTAATTTAATTTATTTATAGAGTAGTGTTAGGTGTAATTGTAACTTAGGTTAGGGTTTATTTTACAGGTATATTTGTATTTATTTTAGCTAGGTAGTTATTAAATAGTTAATAACTATTTAATAACTATTGTACCTAGTTAAAATAAATACAAAGTTGCCTGTAAAATAAAAATAAATCCTAAAATAGCTACAATGTAACTATTAGTTATATTGTAGCTATATTAGGGTTTATTTCATAGGTAAGTATTTAGTTTTAAATAGGATTAATTTATTTAATTATAGTAATTTTTTTTAGATTTATTTAAAACATAATTTATGCTTACCTGATAAATTTATTTCTCTTGTAGTGTATCCAGTCCACGGATCATCCATTACTTATGGGATATTAACTCCTCCCCATCAGGAAGTGCAAGAGGATTCACCCAGCAGAGCTGCTATATAGCTCCTCCCCTAACTGCCATTACCAGTCATTCGACCGAAAACATGCAGAGAAAGGAAAACCATAGGGTGCAGTGGTGACTGTAGTTTAATGGAAAAATTACCTGCCTTAAAGTGACAGGGCGGGCCGTGGACTGGATACACTACAAGAGAAATAAATTTATCAGGTAAGCATAAATTATGTTTTCTCTTGTTAAGTGTATCCAGTCCACGGATCATCCATTACTTATGGGATACCAATACCAAAGCTAAAGTACACGGATGACGGGAGGGACAGGCAGGCTCTTTATACGGAAGGAACCACTGCCTGAAGAACCTTTCTCCCAAAAACAGCCTCAGAAGAAGCAAAAGTGTCAAATTTGTAAAATTTGGAAAAAGTATGAAGAGAAGACCAAGTTGCAGCCTTGCAAATCTGTTCAACAGAAGCCTCATTCTTAAAGGCCCAAGTGGAAGCCACAGCTCTAGTAGAATGTGCTGTAATTCTTTCAGGAGGCTGCTGTCCAGCAGTCTCATAGGCTAACCGTATTATGCTACGAAGCCAAAAGGAGAGAGAGGTAGCCGAAGCTTTTTGACCTCTCCTCTGACCAGAATAAACGACAAACAGGGAAGACGTTTGTCGAAAATCCTTAGTTGCCTGTAGATAAAATTTCAGGGCACGGACTACATCTAGATTGTGTAGCAGACGTTCCTTTTTCGAAGAAGGATTAGGACACAAAGATGGAACCACAATCTCTTGATTGATATTCCTGTTAGTGACCACCTTAGGTAGGAACCCAGGTTTAGTACGCAGAACTACCTTGTCTGAATGAAAAATCAGATAAGGAGAATCACAATGTAAGGCAGATAACTCAGAGACTCTTCGAGCCGAGGAAATCGCCATTAAAAACAGAACTTTCCAAAATAACAACTTGATATCAATGGAATGAAGGGGTTCAAACGGAACCCCCTGTAAAACATTAAGAACTAAGTTCAAACTCCATGGTGGAGCAACAGTTTTAAACACAGGCTTGATCCTAGCTAAAGCCTGACAAAAAGCTTGAACGTCCGGAACTTCTGACAGACGTTTGTGTAAAAGAATGGACAGAGCTGAAATCTGTCCCTTTAAGGAACTAGCGGATAAACCCTTTTCTAAACCTTCTTGTAGAAAAGACAATATCCTCGGAATCCTAACCTTACTCCATGAGTAACTCTTGGATTCGCACCAATATAAGTATTTGCGCCATATCTTATGGTAAATCTTTCTGGTAACAGGCTTCCTAGCCTGTATTAAGGTATCAATAACTGACTCAGAAAAACCACGTTTTGATAAAATCAAGCGTTCAATTTCCAAGCAGTCAGCTTCAGAGAAATTAGATTTTGATGTTTGAAGGGACCCTGGATCAGAAGGTCCTGTTTCAGAGGTAGCGACCAAGGTGGACAGGATGACATGTCCACTAGATCTGCATACCAAGTCCTGCGTGGCCATGCAGGCGCTATTAGAATCACTGATGCTCTCTCCTGTTTGATTCTGGCAATCAATCGAGGAAGCATCGGGAAGGGTGGAAACACATAAGCCATCCCGAAGGTCCAAGGTGCTGTCAAAGCATCTATCAGAACCGCTCCCGGATCCCTGGATCTGGACCCGTAACGAGGAAGCTTGGCGTTCTGTCGAGACGCCATGAGATCTATCTCTGGTTTGCCCCAACGTCGAAGTATTTGGGCAAAGACCTCCAGATGAAGTTCCCACTCCCCCGGATGAAAAGTCTGACGACTTAAGAAATCCGCCTCCCAGTTCTCCACTCCCGGGATGTGGATTGCTGACAGGTGGCAAGAGTGAGACTCTGCCCAGCGAATTATCTTTGATACTTCCATCATTGCTAGGGAGCTTCTTGTCCCTCCCTGATGGTTGATGTAAGCTACAGTCGTGATATTGTCCGACTGAAACCTGATGAACCCCCGAGTTGTTAACTGGGGCCAAGCCAGAAGGGCATTGAGAACTGCTCTCAATTCCAGAATGTTTATTGGTAGGAGACTCTCCTCCTGATTCCATTGTCCCTGAGCCTTCAGAGAATTCCAGACAGCGCCCCAACCTAGTAGGCTGGCGTCTGTTGTTACAATTGTCCAGTCCGGCCTGCTGAATGGCATCACCCTGGACAGATGTGGCCGAGAAAGCCACCATAGAAGAGAATTTCTGGTCTCTTGATCCAGATTCAGAGTAGGGGACAAGTCTGAGTAATCCCCATTCCACTGACTTAGCATGCACAATTGCAGCGGTCTGAGATGTAGGCGTGCAAAGGGTACTATGTCCATTGCTGCTACCATTAAGCCGATCACCTCCATGCATTGAGCTACTGACGGGTGTTGAATGGAATGAAGGACACGGCATGCATTTTGAAGCTTTGTTAACCTGTCTTCTGTCAGGTAAATCTTCATTTCTACAGAATCTATAAGAGTCCCCAAGAAGGGAACTCTTGTGAGTGGAAAGAGAGAACTCTTCTTATCGTTCACCTTCCATCCATGCGACCTTAGAAATGCCAGTACTAACTCTGTATGAGACTTGGCAGTTTGAAAGCTTGAAGCTTGTATCAGAATGTCGTCTAGGTACGGAGCTACCGCAATTCCTCGCGGTCTTAGTACCGCCAGAAGAGCACCCAGAACCTTTGTGAAGATTCTCGGAGCCGTAGCCAATCCGAATGGAAGAGCTACAAACTGGTAATGCCTGTCTAGAAAGGCAAACCTTAGATACCGGTAATGATCTTTGTGAATCGGTATGTGAAGGTAAGCATCCTTTAAATCCACTGTGGTCATGTACTGACCCTTTTGGATCATGGGTAAAATTGTCCGAATAGTTTCCATTTTGAACGATGGAACTCTTAGGAATTTGTTTAGGATCTTTAAATCCAAGATTGGCCTGAAAGTTCCCTCTTTTTTAGGAACCACAAACAGATTTGAGTAAAACCCTTGTCCTTGTTCCGACCGCGGAACCGGATGGATCACTCCCATTAATAAAAGATCTTGTACGCAGCGTAGAAACGCCTCTTTCTTTATTTGGTTTGTTGACAACCTTGACAGATGAAATCTCCCTCTTGGGGGAGAGAATTTGAAGTCTAGAAGGTATCCCTGAGATATGATCTCTAACGCCCAGGGATCCTGGACATCTCTTGCCCAAGCCTGGGCGAAGAGAGAAAGTCTGCCCCCCACTAGATCCGTTCCCGGATCGGGGGCCCTCGATTCATGCTGTCTTAGGGGCAGCAGCAGGTTTCCTGGCCTGCTTGCCCTTGTTCCAGGACTGGTTAGGTCTCCAGCCTTGTCTGTAGCGAGCAACAGCTCCTTCCTGTTTTGGTGCAGAGGAAGTTGATGCTGCTCCTGCTTTGAAATTACGAAAGGAACGAAAATTAGACTGTCTAGCCTTAGGTTTGGCTCTGTCTTGAGGCAGGGCATGGCTTTTACCTCCTGTAATGTCAGCGATAATTTCTTTCAACCCGGGCCCGAATAAGGTCTGCCCTTTGAAAGGTATATTAAGCAATTTAGATTTAGAAGTAACGTCAGCTGACCAGGATTTTAGCCACAGTGCTCTGCGTGCCTGAATGGCGAATCCGGAATTCTTAGCCGTAAGTTTAGTTAAATGTACTACGGCATCTGAAATAAATGAGTTAGCTAACTTAAGGGCTTTAAGCTTGTGTGTAATCTCATCTAATGGAGCTGATTCAAGTGTCTCTTCCAGAGACTCAAACCAAAATGCTGCTGCAGCCGTGACAGGCGCAATGCATGCAAGAGGTTGCAATATAAAACCTTGTTGAACAAACATTTTCTTAAGGTAACCCTCTAACTTTTTATCCATTGGATCTGAAAAGGCACAGCTATCCTCCACCGGGATAGTGGTACGCTTAGCTAAAGTAGAAACTGCTCCCTCCACCTTAGGGACCGTTTGCCATAAGTCCCGTGTGGTGGCGTCTATTGGAAACATCTTTCTAAATATCGGAGGGGGTGAGAACGGCACACCGGGTCTATCCCACTCCTTAGTAACAATTTCAGTAAGTCTCTTAGGTATAGGAAAAACGCCAGTACTCGCCGGTACCCGCAAAATATTTATCCAACCTACACATTTTCTCTGGTATTGCAACTGTGTTACAATCATTCAGAGCCGCTAACACCTCCCCTAGTAATACACGGAGGTTTTCCAGCTTAAATTTAAAATTTGAAATATCTGAATCCAGTTTGTTTGGATCAGAACCGTCACCCGCAGAATGAAGCTCTCCGTCCTCATGTTCTGCAAATTGTGACGCAGTGTCTGACATGGCCCTAATATTATCAGCGCACTCTGTTCTCACCCCAGAGTGATCACGCTTACCTCTTAGTTCTGGTAATTTAGCCAAAACTTCAGTCATAACAGTAGCCATATCCTGTAATGTGATTTGTAATGGCCGCCCAGATGTACTCGGCGCTACAATATCACGCACCTCCCGAGCGGGAGATGCAGGTACTGACACGTGAGGCGAGTTAGTCGGCATAACTCTCCCCTCGTTGTTTGGTGAAATATGTTCAATTTGTACAGATTGACTTTTATTTAAAGTAGCATCAATACAGTTAGTACATAAATTTCTATTGGGCTCCACTTTGGCTTTAGCACATATAGCACAGATATCTTCCTCTGAATCAGACATGTTTAACACACTAGCAAATAAACTAGCAACTTGGAAATACTTTTCAAGTAATTTACTATAATATGAAAACGTACTGTGCCTATAAGAAGCACAGAAAAAGTTATGACAGTTGAAAATTAATAAACTGAAAAGTTATAGCATCAAATCTTTGTAAAAAAAAAACACAATTTTAGCAAAGGATTGCTCCCATTAGCAAAGGATAACTAACCCTGATAGCCTCCCCCTCACACATAACAGTGAGAGAGATCAGTAAACTGTCATAAATTAAATAAAACGACTGCCAAGTGGAAAAAAATAGTGCCCAAAACATTTTTTCACCCAGTACCTCAGAAAATTAAACGATTTTACATGCCAGCAAAAAACGTTTAACATTAATAAATTGAGTGTTATTAAAAAGCCTGTTGCTAGTCCCTGCAAATTAGGCTAAAGTTTTATGCATACAGTATAATTCCAGTGAAGTGCCATTCCCCAGAATACTGAAGTGTAAAATATACATACATGACAGCCTGATACCTTTATGTCATGGTATATGTGAGGTTAATAAATATATATATTTTAATCATATATCTCAAGATTAATAAATCTGTATTTTTGATCAGATATTTCACTGATCAGAAAAAAAAAAAAATTGATTCATTCCTCTCAGACAAACTGACTTCAATCATGTTCAGCTCTTCCCCCACTTCTTCAATTAACACAGGTAAAATTCTGAATACACATCTCCAGGATGTCTCCAAAAGCTTGACAATACAACATTTGGTTTAATTAAAATGTAGCCACAGTTTCAGAAGACCATATGTATGATTGCTTGGGAATGTGAGATAAAATCTATTTACCCCTCCCAATATACCTAGGAATCTAGCTCAGGTGACAAGTCATGTGAGATTTTCAGCATCTGCCCTTTGATGCAGGGGACCCCATGTAATGAATGGGAGACAGGGAGTCTGAAGTTACTGAAAGGGCAGTTAGAACGTTACGTTAGGATAATACAGTGAAGACACATGACTTACATTATGATTTTAAAACAACTGTATATATTTTAATGGATATGAGATGTGTATATGTGTGTATATATATATATATATGTATATATATATATATATGTGTATATATATGTATGTGTGTGTGTACATATATGTGTATATTTTGAAGGCATGAATATCTTGGCCTCTGTGTGTTTGAAAACATGAGTGGATGTTTGTGGACCTGAGGAGAGGTGATTATTGACATTTATTTATTTTTTTATTTCAGATCTACATAGACAGGATTCACTTGGAATACAGTACAATACTGAAATAAAAAAATACGCTGTTATTTGCAAAGAAGTGCCAGAATGCTGACAAAGTTGTGATGCATTTTGGGCTAGTAATTGGCAGTGTTAAATTACCTTAATATAATAAAATGTTAATAATATAACATATTTGGTATCAGAATAATCAGAAAAAAATAACCTAATATTAACCATCTGTAATTGGGGTTATATATGATTAATGCAGAGAGTGTGATCTGATTAAATAACCATTTTATGAAAAAAAAAAAAAAAATTTAACTTGCTTAAAAATGTTAGAGATGGTCTTGTTGTATTTGTTTGTTTGTACGTCTGCTGCCACCTAGTGTTATGATGCGGAATTGCAACCATGAGATGATTGGTTGTTGCAAAGAATGCATTTCCTTGACAACACATTTACCAAATAAACCAATCCATGTTCAGTTGCAAAGAACTAATCCAAGACAAGGCCGTGGGCGTTTCCAATATTCACCAATGACTGATAAATAATCAAAAAGGGGAGGGGTAAGATCAGATGATTTAACCCCAGCATAGAGACTAAGAAAGGGTGGTGTTATTTTGATCCAAAAAGGAGTAACTGCGGCAGTTATTAATCAAAAGCACACATCTACCATTGGACTCCATATGCTTTACCCCAATTTTGAATTTCTGAGGTGAATTGGATCTGTTGCAAAACATTGGGAACCGGATTGCTGTTTATTTGGGTGATGTATGCAAGGTTTTTGTAAGATAAGTTATAAGCATAGCCACTACAGTAAAATTACAATTTTTGAATTGGAAAGAACAAATTGGGCTTTTAGATTGTATTATATAACCTTAAATAGCTCTTAGCCTGCCTGTTTGTATGCAAGCATTTAAATTAAACATTTATTTTTGCTGTACTTAGCAGAATTAAGGAAATATTTCAAATTGCTAGTCACAGCCTATATATTGTATTGTTGTTTAAATCTGTGTCTGATTGGCTAAGTAACTCATCTATGCAAGTTCTGATATTGTCAGTTAATTTTGTATTAGGATAAATTGCAATTAAATAGCAGAATATATATTATCCTATTGTTTTATAAACACTGTTTAGAATTGTATTGCTTGGATGTTAAAGGTTTTTAGTCCCATTGTGTTAAATAAATAAAAGGCTGAATTGTGAAGGTATATTTTTCTGGGTTTTGTAAGAAGGATAGCATATCTTAAGAGTTGGTTTTAACGCATATAAATTTTGTTTCATTTCCTTTTATTGCAAATATACTTCAATATGTTTATGGATATTAACTAAATAAAAGAATTCAGATATTTATATTAATTGTATGGTCTAGTAGGTGCATGGTTGATAAGGGTTTCTATTTCTTTGTATTGTGTTTATAACCCTGCCATAAACTTATATATATTATTTGGATAGCACTGCTAAGATTTTCATAAATATACTGACATAATAATTGGAGGCACTTTTCTGAGATTTAATAATATCCATCATAATTGATATAATATATTTGTAAGTAAATAGAAATTATTATAAAAGAGAAAAAAAAAAAAAAATCATATTTCGATATTAATATTTTGAAGATATAATTTTTTTTTGAAAAGTTGAAATATTAATTTTCATATTTCGAGATTGACATTAATATCTTGAAATATTATTAAAGATTAATTTTGAAAAATTAATAAAAATATTAATTTTTCATATTTCAAAATTAATCAAAAATATTAATTTTTCATATTTTCAAAGTTAATCAAAAATATTAATTTTTCATATTTCGGAATATTAATTTTTCATATTTCAAAATTAATAATATATATATTTTTTTAAATATAAAATTTTTCTCTCTTTTTATTGGCAAAAATTGTATTAGCATTTTAGTTAAATAAATACTAAACCAATACAATAATGTCTGTAGCCAGAAGTGACTCATTTAATTCTATACATAGCAATGAAATTGGTCCCATAACCATACCTATTACTAAAGGTCAGGTCCTTAAGAAAGATATCTTAAGTTACCTTAAAGGGAAGTTTAATATTGCGGGTGAATTAAATGATTTTATGGATATGCTTGAAACTAGGGCTAAAAATATTACCGTTAATAATAATATATGGAATGAAGAGAATGAATTCTTCCAGGAATTATTAATGATTAATCAATGCGAAGCTCCCAAAAAGCGAGACAAACTAATACTAAAATCCTGGCCCCTTTTAATATGCATAATTGACGAAATGTCGTTTTGTGTCACAGACAAACGATTGCAAATACAGGAGCTAGAAAATAGTATTCGTTCCTCGCGCAGACGCGAAGAGGGTTTAAAAACAGCCAAAAATAAAATGGATGAATTTGCCCAAAACCTAGCCACCTTAGATAAGCACAATATGGACTTAATCGCGCAGATACAAGATTTAAATAAACAGCTTGCGCAAAGCCAGAGAGAATTAAGCGATTTAAAAAGGTCATATCGCCATAATGAAAACCCCTATATTAGCAGTGAGAATAATACAGATAATGCTAACTCCTTTAGCGAACGCGTCAGGGACGAGGTACGGAAATATATAGAACAACATAGACAAATGACCCCTAACGGGTCAGAAGTAGATTTCCCAAATAGACAATCCCCTCAGGATGTAAATCCAGAGGACAGCTGTAGCGCAGCTGATGCGGGGGAGGGAAACTCTAACAGAGAATCCCAAAATAAGTCTGATAAAGTCTATGATTCCCATAAAATAATCACCTTCGTACAACGCACAGTACCTATATTCTCCAATAAGGGAACAACATCTGTAATTGATCATTTACAGGCTTTTGAAAATGAGTTAGCTATAATGAATGTTACAAGTGAGAAATTGAAAATTGAATTTCTGCCTTGGGTATTTGACAGTAAGCATCACAAATTCTTTGTTTCACTAAAGGATATGAATATTCATTCCTGGAATGGGGTAAAACAACAATGCAGAAAAGAATTCGGGCAATATCGCACTAAAACTGCCGCGAAAATAGCGGTATATGGTTTAAAGTGTCGTGCAAATCAGAGTCCAAACGAATTCCTTTCTGTATTGAAAAATGCGTACAGTATGGCTGAAGATAATCCCAGATTTGATGGCTCAGAATTTGTAAATTTATTTTTTGAAGCATTGCCTACACCCATCAAAATTAACTTAGCTAGAGATTTTGATGAGGACTGCTCATTGGAATGGCTGATCAAAGAGAGTACAAAATTATACTCTATTCAGCAGTCCAGTGAGCAGGGGGTTAAAAAGGAATCAAAACCCAAAATTGTAGCAGAAACTAGGGTGTCACCTAAACCCCTCAATTTGGAGTCTAACAAGAGAACTTATGCAGAGGTAGCCAGTCAAAACAGGCCATCTCCACAGAGGTTTAATTCTGCCCCTCCCCCTACACAGGTTGAGGCGCAGGGAGACTATAACCAAAGTGGGGGACATAATCAGGTGAATAATTACTCACAAAGAGAATACCCACCAAATAATTGGTATCCACGCAAGGGTAGATACAATAAACGGCGAAGATATTCTCAGGGTAACCAGACACCCCAGGTATATAATGCTCCCCAAAGTACTAATGCTGAACAAGCTGAACCCCAGGGGCAACCACGCCAGAATATAAATAGCGGCCCTGATTCTGAGGGAACCCAATGGTCCAGGAATCAGTACAATGGGGCACCAAGAGATAGGCCCAGGGGTAGAGGCAACTTGTACAATCAGGTAGATATGCTGTTTACCCAGATAAATCAGTTGAGTGAACAAATCGCTAATATGAGTCAAAAATCTACGGCTCAGCAACCGAACAATACTTTTTTAGGAGTACAGCCAGTGGTCAGCAGTGGACCACAGGCACAGTCATAAAGACTGCAGTATCACCTAAAGGGGAGGGTAGAGATATACAAACTTTAATAATAAATATCAATGATACTAATCATGTTATCTCCCCACAGACCGGAAACGGACGATTTGGCCGTGATGACAAGCAACCTCATCCGGGAAAAGTTAACAAATCTCTTCCCTTGCAGCTCTCTCCTAACCTTATCTCCACAGATGCAGTACAAAAGAATCCAACCAACCCTGTCATAGAGGAAACAGGTAGGTATGAAGGTTCCTCTGCATCGAATGACACAGCGAATCCAGGTAAAACGTGGCGAAGCCCACAGATGTACAAGAATGCAAATTTTATGTGTGAAATGATAGAAACTGCAGGAAGATATTATGTACTAGTTGAGCTGCAAGATTCAGTCTCCAACCCTATCAGGGGATTAATTGACACTGGGTCACAGGCAACTATCTTATCCCACAGGTACTACACACAGCTAAATGAGCTAACACCCCACAAACCTAAAATAAAAGAATTTGACGGTTCTCTAATAGGTGTTGGGGGTGACTCCCTAAAAGTTTACGGTACTGCCTGGTTAAAATTTAAATTGGGGAACAGGGTCATAAGACACCCTGTCATTATAGTGGATCTGCCAACTGATCGTTTAATTATTGGTAGTGATCTCCTGAAACGATTAAGCACCATAATTGATTGCATAAATAATGTAATTTGGTCGCAAGTTAAACGGCCTATCAATTATGAAAAATCTGGTATATCTCGCACCCGACACAGCTGTCACGTGGTGGAAGAGAAACCAGATGCTGTGGAGATTCATTTCAGGAATAACTCTACACCTGAAATCACTATTCTACAAATAGATGATCAGACTCCTTTTAGTGGCTCTGATGGTAATACTTTTAAAATATCGCCTGGAAAGATAGCGAATATTTCCCTAGATAGCGATGTATTAACCATATCACTCCACAAGGGGGATCATAAAATCCCTAAGGGGGAGGCCACACTCAATACCTCACAGGGATTGAGAGAGTTAAAGAGGATCTATTTATCCCTATACAAGTGCATGACCTTGGTAAAACCGAGTATGCTAAAATAAACTTAAAACAGGAAGCTAGCTATATAAGCGAAGGTTTATTAACGCAAATAGCTGAACCTAAAGTGATTAAATATCTTTCTCCCCAAGACCACAGTGTCAACGGCCTGGATGACAGGTCTGAAAGCTATAACATCACAGCTAAGTGCTTATTATCTATCTCTATTGGTAATAAGTCAGTGAAGCACCTGTTTTTAGTTTTAAATACTCCCCATAATCAAATATACATTGGCAATGATATCTTACATAGATATGCCATACAAATAGATCTGATTAATTCTTGCCTTTGGAGCAGGTTAAAGGGGGACCCTGAAGCATTTCAGGATGAAAATGCAGCCCTAAAATCAAACCAGCAATTGCCATATGCTGTGAATATGCAGGTATCTAGCGATGTTATAATTCCTGCTGGGGCTGATAAATTTCTTTTACCCTTACAGGCAAAGAGAGGTCAGAAATTAAAAACTTCTGAAACACTGATTTGCCTCTCCCATAGAATACAAAATCTGGGTGTTACAGTAACCTACACTCCTATGGTGAATATTGGAACTATTCCAATACATATCATTGTACATAACATGACCCCACAGGATATAACCTTATCCAAGGGAACTACCATAGGATATGCACTGGAATCAAGTTATTACACTTTTGGATTCCAGAATAATGTAATTGGGCTAATACCTGAAGGATACCTAACTGAAGAACAATTAATAGAACAATCCTTTGCATCCATGCCAGAGGGTCTATTTAATATTCAGTCTATTTATCCCTTCAGCTCAGAGGAAGGCATCTGTAAAATTGAAGAAGCCTCTCTAGTGTTTGATCAGCCAATCAAACAGCAAGAGTACCCTAATACCCAGAGTCATGGGAGCAATGTAAACTATAATCAAGGGGATCTCACCTCTAGACTGGAAGAAGCATATGAAATAGGACAGCCTGAAATCTTTCCAGGATTTCAGCAAATAGTCGAAGAGCAAATATCCTTAGCTAATGGCTGTTCCAGCGATGACGAACGCCAACAGCTGCGAGAACTCCTAATGGAATACAAGGATATTTTCGCTAAGGATTCTTATGACTGTGGTACTACAGACTTGCACATTGCAAGAATACAAACAGATCCTAATGCGCCACTTGTATTTGTCAAACAATACAGACTTCCCTTAGCCTCATATGATTCTCTTGCAGAGATCATAAGGAATTTGGAAGAAAGAGGTATTATCAGACAGGTGCACAGCTCTTATAATAATCCTATTCTAGGTGTCCTTAAGCCCAATGGACAATGGCGTTTGTGTGCTGACTTAAGACAGCTAAACAAACGAGTATACATGTCTGGCTGGCCTGTACCATACATTGACCAGTGCCTAGCACAAATGCAGGGATCCAAAATATTCACTGCCATTGATTGTGCACAGGGATATTGGACCATAAAGGTACATGAAGAGGACCAATATAAGCTAGCATTCTCCTTCCAAAAGGTCCAATATGCATTCCAGAGACTTCCATTTGGATACATAAATTCTGGACATGAATTTGCTGTATTCATGCATAAGGCTATGCCTGCCGCACTGGAAAGGGGGACCTTATCTTATGTTGATGATGTTTTAATCAAAAGCACAGACTTTGAAAAACACATCACAGAACTTAAACACGTCCTCAGCCAACTTAAAAGGGCAGGTGTCAAATTATCCCTGCAAAAAGCTCAATGGTGCCGCACTCGTGTAAACTTCTTGGGACATGAAGTTACCTCTGACGGATTAAATCCCCAGAAGAAAAAGGTGGAAGCTATAGTGAATTCTAAAAACCCAACTAACTTAAAGGAATTGAGATCATTCCTGGGTATGACGAATTATTCTCGCAAATTCATTGATAATTATGCGGAATTAGCTAAACCACTACTACTTCTTCTAAAGAAGGATGTGAAATGGCACTGGAGTGAGTCTCAAGAGACAGCTGAAGAGAAAACTCACTCAAGCACCTTGCTTAGCGTACCCTGAAGGTGGTAAACCTTTCTACTTAGAAACAGGGTACACAGATGTAAGCATGAGTGCTGTGTTATACCAAAAGCATGATAATTTGAACAAAGCCATTGCTTATGCGAGCAAAAATCTATCCCCAGTAGAAATAAAGTTTAACGATTGTGAAAAAGCCCTCTTATCTACTGTATGGGCTCTACAAAATTTCCGCAGCTATATACAGGGCGAGAAAATTATTGTGGAAACGGCCCACCAGCCTTTGCTATATTTGCAAAGTGAGAGAATAAGAGATGGGAATTTGTCTAATAGCCGCATAACAGCGTGGACTCTTTCCTTACAAGGCTGGCCCTTAGAAATTCGCTACAAGCAGAATAAAAAGAATCCAGTCGCACAAGGGCTTGCTGAGCTCCACGACTGTACTGCTAGAGATCCTGGGGAAGGATTATCAGAAGATGATTTTCTGGAAGAACAATTGCTTTCCCCATATAAAATGTACAATGAGGACCATTGTCAAACATTACCTTGGGTATATGTTGATGGTTGTTCTTACCATGCCACTATTGGTAATGAGCGCAGATTAGTCGCTGGCATTGGTATAACTGGGGCAAACGGATTCTCAAATATATCTGTAGGTTTCAACATTGGACCAAGATCCAGTCAAGTTGCAGAACTAACTGCTGTTTTCAAAACCATTGAAATGACTATTGAACATGGTATTCATGAATTTGTGATCATAACTGACTCAAATTATGTGCGTGACAGTTTTGTTGAATACCTGCCAACTTGGAAAAGAAATGGCATGCAGAAAAGCAATAACAAACCAGTCAAGCATGGCAAATTGTTCTGCGAGATTGATAATCTGGTAGTATCCAATGATTTAACCATACACTGGAAAAAGACCAAGGGTCATTCCAGAGTTTTAGGTCCTGATAAGGAAGGCAATGACCTTGCGGATTCATTAGCCAAACAAGGAGCCATAACTGGAGAACTCCTTAATATTGACCACTTAATGGGTGCAATTCAGGTAGAAGCCATTACCAGAAACCAGGCAAAACAACAGAGTGAGCCTAACTTGATACAATGGAGTCAGGATTCTCCTAGTGAGGACCTGATCACTAGTCAAAAAGAAGACCCCATTGTAGGCATCTTCTATAAACACATAGAAGATCCTGAAAGCAACCCCATCTCAAAAGATGATTGTATTGGCAAAGAAGATCTGAGAATCTTAATAAAATCTAAATCACAATTCAAATTACAGGACGGTTTGTTAATTAGAACCTCCAAAACTGGCATCCAGCAGTGGGTAGTACCCACCAAGTTCAGGGGTCTAATGCTTCAACATGCCCATGATGCTCCCACATCTGGTCATCGTGGTGCCAAACTCACGTATGAAATATTGCGTGATTACGCTTTTTGACCACACATGTTGAAAGATGTTCAAACCTACTGTCAAGGGTGTTTAATCTGCCCACAGTTCCGACCCACTGCACCAACGCATAGAGCGCCATTGCAGAAAAGGGGGATGGTAATGCCATGGTCAGATATACAAATTGATTTTATTGGTCCGGTAACAAGGTCATCAAGAGGTAACAAGTACATGTTAACAGTGACATGCCTGTTCACTAAATGGGTAGAGTGCATTAGTGCACCTAACAATAGTGCTGAAACATGTGCAGCATTGCTCATCAACCATGTGTTTTCCAGATTTGGTCTGCCCCAAAGAATTGAGTCAGATCGGGGGACCCACTTCACTAGCGAAGTGATGACCAAAATGTGGAAAATACTAGGGGTTAAAAGAAAGCTCCATATTGCTTATAGAGCTGCCTCAAGTGGTGGTGTAGAGCGTTACAACCAGTCCATTGTTAAAATCCTCAAAAAGTTTGTGAGTGAAACGGGTAAAGACTGGGATATAAAACTACCTCTAGTCTTAATGGCATTAAGAGCAACTCCAAGTAGTGCTACCAAGATGTCACCTTTTGAGCTGATGACTGGTAGAAGAATGGTTCTACCTCAGCATCTGCTGTACCGTACATCGGACCAAAACTTGATAAATGCTGCCAATACACATCAATATGTGGAAAACCTAAGAAAGCACCTGCAATATGCCTTTGCATTTGCTCAAAGGAATTTAGAAAGAGCCGCAACTGCCACTAAAACCTATTATGATCTCAAAACATCCAAAAAGGAATATGAAATAAATGATAAAGTTTATCTTTATAACTTTGGAAGAGATCAGGTTAGGGAGAAGAAATTTCTTCCCTCATGGAAAGGTCCTTTCGTCATTACTGACAAAATATCTCCAGTGGCCTATAAAATACGGATCCCCAAAAATGAAAGTTTCATAGATAAATGGGTCCATATAAATCAACTGCGAGCATGTCATCCCAGATCCCAACTACAAGTTATAGAGGGAGAATGAAGTGTCATAAAATGAACTGAGATATACGGTTGATCCTCATCAAATACCATTGACTTTAGGCCAATTTAAATACATGTGTCCTACATCTATTTAAAATTGG
Source organism: Bombina bombina (assembly GCF_027579735.1). NCBI lineage: Eukaryota > Metazoa > Chordata > Amphibia > Anura > Bombinatoridae > Bombina > Bombina bombina. The sequence continues at coordinate 479,014,648 of NC_069504.1, read as the reverse complement.
AAGGGGGATTTATGTCATGGTATATGTGAGGTTAATAAATATATATATTTTAATCATATATCTCAAGATTAATAAATCTGTATTTTTGATCAGATATTTCACTGATCAGAAAAAAAAAAAAATTGATTCATTCCTCTCAGACAAACTGACTTCAATCATGTTCAGCTCTTCCCCCACTTCTTCAATTAACACAGGTAAAATTCTGAATACACATCTCCAGGATGTCTCCAAAAGCTTGACAATACAACATTTGGTTTAATTAAAATGTAGCCACAGTTTCAGAAGACCATATGTATGATTGCTTGGGAATGTGAGATAAAATCTATTTACCCCTCCCAATATACCTAGGAATCTAGCTCAGGTGACAAGTCATGTGAGATTTTCAGCATCTGCCCTTTGATGCAGGGGACCCCATGTAATGAATGGGAGACAGGGAGTCTGAAGTTACTGAAAGGGCAGATAGAACGTTACGTTAGGATAATACAGTGAAGACACATGACTTACATTATGATTTTAAAACAACTGTATATATTTTAATGGATATGAGATGTGTATATGTGTGTATATATATATATATATATATATATGTATATATATATATATATATATATATATATATATATATATGTGTATATATATGTATGTGTGTGTGTACATATATGTGTATATTTTGAAGGCATGAATATCTTGGCCTCTGTGTGTTTGAAAACATGAGTGGATGTTTGTGGACCTGAGGAGAGGTGATTATTGACATTTATTTATTTTTTTATTTCAGATCTACATAGACAGGATTCACTTGGAATACAGTACAATACTGAAATAAAAAAATAGGCTGTTATTTGCAAAGAAGTGCCAGAATGCTGACAAAGTTGTGATGCATTTTGGGCTAGTAATTGGCAGTGTTAAATTACCTTAATATAATAAAATGTTAATAATATAACATATTTGGTATCAGAATAATCAGAAAAAAATAACCTAATATTAACCATCTGTAATTGGGGTTATATATGATTAATGCAGAGAGTGTGATCTGATTAAATAACCATTTTATGAAAAAAAAAAAAAAAAAGTTTAACTTGCTTAAAAATGTTAGAGATGGTCTTGTTGTATTTGTTTGTTTGTACGTCTGCTGCCACCTAGTGTTATGATGCGGAATTGCAACCATGAGATGATTGGTTGTTGCAAAGAATGCATTTCCTTGACAACACATTTACCAAATAAACCAATCCATGTTCAGTTGCAAAGAACTAATCCAAGACAAGGCCGTGGGCGTTTCCAATATTCACCAATGACTGATAAATAATCAAAAAGGGGAGGGGTAAGATCAGATGATTTAACCCCAGCATAGAGACTAAGAAAGGGTGGTGTTATTTTGATCCAAAAAGGAGTAACCGCGGCAGTTATTAATCAAAAGCACACATCTACCATTGGACTCCATATGCTTTACCCCAATTTTGAATTTCTGAGGTGAATTGGATCTGTTGCAAAACATTGGGAACCGGATTGCTGTTTATTTGGGTGATGTATACAAGGTTTTTGTAAGATAAGTTATAAGCATAGCCACTACAGTAAAATTACAATTTTTGAATTGGAAAGAACAAATTGGGCTTTTAGATTGTATTATATAACCTTAAATAGCTCTTAGCCTGCCTGTTTGTATGCAAGCATTTAAATTAAACATTTATTATTGCTGTACTTAGCAGAATTAAGGAAATATTTCAAATTGCTAGTCACAGCCTATATATTGTATTGTTGTTTAAATCTGTGTCTGATTGGCTAAGTAACTCATCTATGCAAGTTCTGATATTGTCAGTTAATTTTGTATTAGGATAAATTGCAATTAAATAGCAGAATATATATTATCCTATTGTTTTATAAACACTGTTTAGAATTGTATTGCTTGGATGTTAAAGGTTTTTAGTCCCATTGTGTTAAATAAATAAAAGGCTGAATTGTGAAGGTATATTTTTCTGGGTTTTGTAAGAAGGATAGCATATCTTAAGAGTTGGTTTTAACGCATATAAATTTTGTTTCATTTCCTTTTATTGCAAATATACTTCAATATGTTTATGGATATTAACTAAATAAAAGTATTCAGATATTTATATTAATTGTATGGTCTAGTAGGTGCATGGTTGATAAGGGTTTCTATTTCTTTGTATTGTGTTTATAACCCTGCCATAAACTTATATATATTATTTGGATAGCACTGCTAAGATTTTCATAAATATACTGACAAGTTGCTGCTACTGCATTTAAGGCTGAGTTTACATTATATCGGTATGGCAGAATTTTCTCATCAATTCCATTGTCAGAAAATAATAAGCTGCTACATACCTCTTTGCAGATTAATCTGCCCGCTGTCCCCTGATCTGAAGTTTACCTCTCCTCAGATGGCCGAGAAACAGCAATATGATCTTAACTACTCCGGCTAAAATCATAGAAAAACTCAGGTAGATTCTTCTTCAAATTCTACCAGAGAAGGAATAACACACTCCGGTGCTATTATAAAATAACAAACTTTTGATTGAAGGTATGAAACTAAGTATAATCACCACAGTCCTCTCACACATCCTATCTATTCGTTGGGTGCAAGAGAATGACTGGTAATGGCAGTTAGGGGAGGAGCTATATAGCAGCTCTGCTGGGTGAATCCTCTTGCACTTCCTGATGGGGAGGAGTTAATATCCCATAAGTAATGGATGATCCGTGGACTGGATACACTTAACAAGAGAAATTATATTTAACTTAGGGGGGTGTTAGGGTTAGGGCGATGTTAGGGACGGCAGATTAGGGGTTAATAAAATGTATTATAGTGTTTGCGAGGCGGGAGTGTGGCGGTTTAGGGGTTAATACATTTATTATAGTGGCGGCGATGTCCGGTCGGCAGATAATGGGTTACTAAATGTAGGTAGGTTGCAGCGACGTTGGGGGTGGCAGATTAGGGGTTAATAAAATATAATATAGGTGTCGGCGATGTTAGGGGCAGCAGATTAGGGGTTCATAGGGATAATGTAGGTGGCGGCGGTGTCCGGAGCGGCAGATTAGGGGTTAATAGTATAATGCAGGTGGCGATGATGTTGGGGGCGGCAGATTAGAGGTTAATAAGTTAATAAGATTAGGGGTGTTTAGACTCGGGGTTCATGTTATGGTGTTAGGTGTAGACATTAAAAGTATTTTCCCATAGGAAACAATGGGGCTGTGTTAAGAGCTGAACGCTGCTTTTTTTCAGCCATCTCAGTCCCATTGTTTCCTATGGGGAAATCGTGCACGAGCACGTTTTGCCAGCTTACCGCTACCGTAAGCAACGTTGGTATTACAGTGAGAAGTGGAGCTAAATTTGCTCAACGCTCACTTTTCTGAGGCTAACGCAGCCATTCAGAAAACTTGTAATACCAGCGTTGTTTAAAGTGAGCGCTGGAAAAAAAGGCTCGTTAGCAACGCAAGTTTTTTACCGACAAAACTCGTAATCTAGCCGAAAGATAGCAAGAGAAAGAAGAAAATTGATAATCGGAGTAAATTTAAAAGTTGCTTAAAAATGCATCCTCTATCTGAATCACAAAAGAAAAGAGGACAGGAGCGCAAGGGACTTATCTGAGTGCAGTATAATAAAAACTTAGATTTTAATGCAAAAATTACAAGAAACACACTCACACTTTTTAACCTCAAACAGATGAGGTATGTATATGGCATAGTGATAGTACTTCGAAGTTCGGGGCACTCCTATTCGAGGAAATATGAGATTCCGATATAAATAGACTGGTTGCAGGTATGTGGGCATGCCTCTGACGAAGTGGGGAGGAGCCCCACGAAACGCGTAAGGCCACGCCCACATCTACACACGCTGTGAGGAGTCAGATCCACAAACACTCTAGCCGGCTTGTGAGTGTTTAGTGGTAATCTGAGTGAATCAGGCGTTAAAAATATTCTGCATGTGATTTTGCCTAAGGACCCTTGGACACGGTAATATTTGAAAGAGACTCTGGGACATTGCATATACGGTTTTGACTGTGACTATTTGACCAGAGACCACGGACTTTTGGGAACAAGTGTACGGCTTGATGGAGAGCGGCAGCCTGTATATGTGGTGACTGAAGGGGAAACCTATTGCACCGGAGGGGGTTCGTGGTGAGCAAGTCCTTGGGCCATTTGATTTTGTGCCATATACATACCTCATCTGTTTGAGGTTGAAAAGTGTGAGTGTGTTTCTTGTAATTTTTGCATTAAAATCTAAGTTTTTATTATACTGCACTCAGATCAGTCCCTTGCACTCCTGTCCTCTTTTCTTTTGTTATCTTCTTATCCAGCACCACCCTATCCTGCCGGTGGGTTTATCCAGGACGCTGCCGTGTGGATTGGAAGATAGAGCTCAAACAGAACGTCTATACATACGATATCCTTTTAAAATATATTTGCAACATCTAGCTCACCAGATAAGTTTATCTGTACTGTGTGTTTAAGACTCTGCTGGATAGTTTTTCAAAGCGGATTCTATGTGTGTGTATATATATAAATTTTAAGATTTAATCTGAAGTCATTTTTTATATATTGAAATCATTTATTAAGCATCAATATTAATTTAAATTTGTTGTTATTATTCATTTATTTATTTAAACTATATATTGGTGTGTTTTTCAATATCTGTATTTATACGTATATATACATACTTTCCTCTCTTGTCTCAATAGGTGGCGCTCTTTACTAGCAGATTGTTAGATCTCGCTTTTTTGTAGTACTCTATCTGAATCACAAAAGAAAAAAATTGGGTTCAGTGTCCCTTTAATGGACACAAAGAATAATTATGTCAAATGTGCAAACAACAATCGCTCACACAACATAGCACATTCGCATTCAACATTCACAATCATTTACAACAAATACTACATAACATTTACACAAAAAGAGGATTTAAAAAATACGTTTGGATCTGCATCACGGAACAAAAGAACAAGAAAAAATAATTACACACTTATACACAAACCAAACATTCGCATTGGCGATTAGGAAAGATTTTTAAAAATAAACATTTAGAACAGTTAACAAATACAATATGATCAAAAATCATAATTTGGATTTTGCAATACTAAATTATGATAATTTTATGCAAACGATCACTATGACATCATCGCATTATACACATTCCCTAAAAACATATGTGGATTTAGAAACTCAATATGAGCATGCGCAAATGCAAACAACTACTCCCCATTGCACACATACAAATCTTCACTAAAGCACACCTGGACCTTGTTTACTTTGCAGGCCAGTACATCATTAAGCATTTACATAGGGTATATAAGAACGCTCTAAACATGGCTTCCTTGACTGTATTGCTTTTTTGAGACAGGTACAGGTCTAGGCATTGGAGATAGTCAGAGATAGAGAGAGAGATAGTGAGAGAGAGATAGTGGGTGAGAGATAGTGGGTGAGAGATAGTAAGAGATAAATAGTGAGAGATAGTGATAGTGAGAGAGAGATAGTGAGTGAGAGATAGTGAGAGAGAGATAGTGAGAGAGGGAGTGTGAGAGACAGTTTGTGTACAAATCTGTCTGGGTGAGTGTGCGAGTGCTGCTTTGTTTTTCATTCCTTACACATAGTTAAACATATTTACTTTCATTTACACGCAAACACATTCAACACATACACATAACAGTAACACTACATACACACACATACACTCCATATCCCATTCCCTTTAAACCTATACCCATCCCATAGTTATATTTTGTTTATTTTAGACCAACTTATTGTTTACACACCCTCATTTAGTCCTTTTACATACGTTTGTCTGTTTATTACTACCCCTTACGCTATTTTCTAAAACCTATTCACACTTTGAGCACTTTGTATTTTTTAAATTATTTTGACCCCCTTTCATTTGTGCACTTTCACCTTCTGAAAAGGTATGGTGGGAAGGAGGAAAAGGGAAGAGATTAGGGTAGAAATTAGGGAGGAGATTAGGCAGCATATTAGGGATGAGATGAGGCAGGAGATTGAGGAGATTAGGGAGGAGAGGGGGAGAGGAAGTGGGAGAGGTCAGGGTGGGTGGGCACAGCCACATTGTTGAAGACGAACAAGTGGCTGGGCCCAGTGGGACAAGGCAGGAGCGCAGAGAGGGCGCAATACAGTCCGGAGAACAGAGGTTCACATCACAGGGGAAGCCCAGGCAGAGGGAGGAGAGGTATACCAGGTAGGAGAAGGAGGCCCTATAATAGCCTATATGGAAAGGGCTAGGAGGCTGCAGGCACCGAAGGCCACCCCTTCAGAGATAAAAAGGTTGTAGTTAGATATCAGAGATGCTGTCAATGCAGTGGGGGAGTTAAGGAGGGATGTAAAATCTATACAGCACCGCTACCGGACTGCAAAAGCGAGCTCAAGAAAAAATGTATAGGGAGAGGCAAGTCAATACCGGGACCAGTGGTGACCCGGAGCAGACATTCATCTACAGCCGATGGTAAGAAATGCTTTTGGATAAAAATGAATTACTAAGGCAGACTCATTAATACACTTTCAAATATAACATTTAAATCTTTATTTGGAACTGTGCTAATATCTCTTATTTCTTTAATTTTAAAATATTCAGATTCTGAGGCTGGTGAGGAGGAAACACAGCAGGAACATGCTCCTCCTTCACCCAGGCATGAGAGTGGTATAGAAGGTGACATGCCACTTTGGAGAGAACAGGAGGATACCCCTGCAGAAGATACCCCTACAGAAGATACCCTTGCAGAAGATACCACTGCAGCAAACCCCCGTGCAGCAGCTCGCTGTGCAGCAACTTCCCCTGATGAGAAAATCCCCCCACAATGCCTGAGGTGGAGCTGTTGAGGGTCTTCCTACAGGAAATGCAGGATTCCCAGAGGGGACAACAGGCACACACACAGTTTATGACCAACACAGTGAACACCCTGATAGAAGGACAAACACATATTGTAAATGTTCTAGGTAACATATTTCAGGTCCTCCGGGAGGTGGCAAGCAGACCATATCCAGAAATGGGAAGACCATAAGAGCCTGGACCATCAGCTCCTGGACCATTATCTCCAGTGCCTCCTCCATCTCCTACTCTGCCTGGTCAATCCACAATCACTCACAGTACTCCTCCTCCCCCTCTTCCCCAGCCATCTCCAATGAGGACACGTCTGAGGAGGCATTTGACCACCCCAGAGCCTCACTGTCATGGGAAGAAGGGAAGGAGGAAGAAGTTATTATGTTTATATATATTATTGTTTTTAAATTAATATGTAAAGGATAATAATGTGATGATGTTGTCTTCTTACAACATTCAGATTATAGTCTGTTTTAAATATATTATATGTGTATGTTGATTAAAACAAAATTAGATATTAAAAAGGACCTTATAAATGTATATCTATAAATTAATAACTGTTGTCAGCATCACTGAACCCAAAATTTTTCTTTCGTAATTCAGATAGAGCATGCAATTTAAAGCAACTTTCTAATTTAATCCTATCAAGTTTTCTTCATTAGAAGGCATCTAAGCTAGACAATTTTTGGTTCAGACCTGGACAGCACTTGTTGATTGGTGGGTGAGTTTATCCACCAATCAGCAAAAACAACCCAGGTTGTTCACCAAAAATGGGCCGGCATCTAAACTTACATTCTTGCTTTTCCAATAAAGATACCAAGAGAATGAAGAAAATTTAAAAATAGGAGTAAATTAGAAAGTTGCTTAAAATCGCATGTTCAATCTGAATCACAAAATAAAAAATTTGGGTTCAGTGTCCCTTTAGGAATTATCAACATAAAATCACTTTTATGAGAAATGACATTAATAAATAAAGAAGAAATATAACATTTGAATTAAATGATTATTTTTATTATGATAAATATGATTTATGAAGGTCATAAAACATAATTAAATAAGATAATAGGACCAATAAGTCAGAATGATAACACAGCCCTTGTAGCCAACAGGCAACAAAGAAGAAAAATAAAAATGGATGAAGTAGTTACTCCTGCTCCCTTGGGGCATTTCCAGACTCTCCACTCTCTAGGGCATCCTCCTCATGTTCCTTGGCCTGCGGTTCTGCAGCTGCAGCTTGCTGCCTTGCCTCTATACGGAGCATGCAATTAAGCATAAACCAGTTAAGCTGCAGCTGCAGAACCATGTAGTCCTGCATCCTTCCCAGCCGCTGATGGCAACTCAGCATGGTTCCCTTCAATCTAGCTAGAGCGTCTAGTGTCAACCATGCTGAGTCGCAACCTAAACAAAAATAATTAATTTAAAATGAATATAAATGACAGAACAGAAATAAAATATATCAAAGGGACATTGTACTAATTTAAATATAAATCATGATTATAATAAAATATACTATTTCGAAGAACAATTACACATTAAATATGTTCTTTATAAATAAAACATTAAGATATAAAATAAAATAAAAAATCTATCGCCAAATAATTATTTCTTTAGTTTATGATACACAGGGAAAGGGGCTGTGATTAAATTAAAAAAATATCGGCCAGATTACGAGTTTTGCAGTAAGAGGGGTGCGTTGCTAACTTGCACTTTATTCTCACCGCTCACTTACATACAGCACTGGTATTACGGGTCTTTATAAACCCGGCTATAAACCCGGCGTTAAAAGGCAAGAAGTGAGCAAAATTGTGCTCCATACCACACTCCGATACTAGCGCTGCTTAAGTCAGCGGTGAGCTGGTTGTACGTGCTTGTGCACGATTTCCCCATAGACATCAATGGGGAGAGCTGGCTGAGAAAAAGTCTAACATCTGCAAAAAAGCAACGTTTAGCTCAGTAACGCTGCCCCATTGATTCCTATGGGGTAATAAAATGTATGTTTATACCTAACACCCTAACATGAACCCCGAGTCTAAACACCCCCAATCTTACACTTAGTAACCCCTAATCTGCCGCCCCCGACATCGCAGCCACCTACATTATACTTATTAACCCCTAATCTGCCGCTCCGGACATCGCTGCCACCTACATTATACTTATTAACCACTAATCTGCCGCTCCGGACATCGCCGCCCCCTACATTATACTTATTAACCCCTAATTTGCTGCCCCAACATCGCCGACACCTACATTATATTTATTAACCCCTAATCTCCCTCCCCAATGTCGCTGCCACATACCTACATTTATTAACCCCTAATCTGCCGCCCCCAACATCGCCGCCACTATTCTAAATTTATTAACCCCTAAACCTAAGTCTACCCCTAACCGTAACACCCCCTAACTTAAATATAATTTAAATAAATCTAAATAAAACTTACTATTAATAACTAAACAATTCCTATTTAAAACTAAATACTTACCTGTAAAATAAATCCTAAACTAGCTACAATATAACTAATAGTTACATTGTATCTAGCTTAGGGTTTCTTTTTATTTTACAGGCAAGTTTGTATTTATTTTAACTAGGAGAATAGTTACTAAATAGTTATTAACTATTTACTAACTACCTAGCTAAAATAAATACAAATTTACCTGTAAAATAAAACCTAACCTAAGTTACACTAACACCTAACACTACACAACAATTAAATAAATTACCTAAATTAAATACAATTAAATAAATTAAATACAATTACCTAAATTACAAAAACAAACAAACACTAAATTACAGAAAATAAAAAAACAAATTACAAGATATTTAAACTAATTACACCTTATCTAATAGCCTTATCAAAATAAAAAAAGCCCCTCCAAAAAAATAAAAAAAAACCTAGCCTAAACTAAACTACCAATAGCCCTTAAAAAGGCCTTTTGTGAGGCATTGCCCCAAAGAAATCAGCTCTTTTACCTGAAAAAAGAATACAAACAACCCCCCAACAGTAAAACCCACCACCCACACAACCAACCCCCCAAATAAAACCATAACTAAAAAAACCTAAGCTCCCCATTGCCCTGAAAAGGGCATTTGGATGGGCATTGCCCTTTATAGGGCATTTAGCTCTAATGCGGCCCAAAGCCCTAACCTAAAAATAAAACCCACCCAATAAACCCTTAAAAAAGCCTAACACTAACCCCTGAAGATCCACTTACAGTTTTGAAGATCCGACATCCATCCTCAACGAAGCCGGGAGAAGTCCTCATCGAAGCGGCAAGAAGTCCTCAACGAAGCAGGGAGAAGTCTTCATCCAAGCCGTAAGAAGTGGTCCTCCAGACGGGCAGAAGTCTTTACCCAGACGGCATCTTCTATCTTCATCCATCCGGAGCAGGTCCATCTTTAAGACATCCGACACGTTGCATCCTCTTCTTTCTGACGACTAACGACGAATGAAGGTTCCTTTAAATGACGTCATCGAAGATGGCATCCCTTAGATTCCAATACAATCAGCCAATAGGATTGAACTTGCATTCTATTGGCTGTTCCAATCAGTAATTTTTATTTAGATTTATTTAAATTATATTTAAGTTAGGGGGTGTTATGGTTAGACTTAGGTTTAGGGGTTAATAAATTTATAATAGTGATGGCGACATTGGGGGTGGCAGATTAGGGGTTAATAAATGTATGTAGGTGGCGGAGATGTTAGGGGAGGCAGATTAGGGGTTAATAATATTTAACTAATGTGTGCGAGGCGGGAGTGTGGCGGTTTAGGGGTTAATATGTTTATTATAGTGGTGGCGATGTCCGGAGCGGCAGATTAGGGGTTAATAATTTTATTTTAGTATTTGAGATGCGGGAGGGCCTCGGTTTAGGGGTTAATAGGTAGTTTATGGGTGTTAGTGTACTTTTTAGCACTTTAGTTATGAGTTTTATGCTATAGCTTTGTAGTGTAAATGTCAGGTTAGGAAATGTAAAGAAGAAGACCCAAATGCTAGGGTGAACTTAAAAAACACCCTTGCACTCTGAGTTTAATCCAGGACGTGACCCCCACGACAACCTCTAAAAAACAATGTACTCACGATATGGAGCAGAGTTAGCAGAGTCCAAAGTAATTCAAGATATCAGCCAAATAGACTTCTGAGTAAGGAATTGGTTTCAGGAAATGTCTTCCACAGAATCAGGAGAGCAGGGATAGTCCACTTATACTCAGACAGAAGAAGCGTAAAACAAGAAACAGTTAATTATGCAGGCGTAGGTAACTTGTTATCAGGCAGTTTGAGGGTTAACACTGTGTAGTCAGTCCTTGCAGAGTTTGGCAACAGGTTATCAGGCAGTTTGAAGGTTAATACTGAATAGTCAGTACTTGCAGAGTGAGACAACAGGATATCAGGTAGTTTGAAGGTTAACACAGATTAATCAGTACTTGCAGAGATTGGCAACAGGTTATCATGCAGTTTGAGAGTTTACACTGAATAAACAGTACTTGCAGAGTTTGGCAACAGGATATCAAGCAGTTTGAAGGTTTACACTGAATAAACAGTGCTTGCAGAGTTTGGCAACAGGTAAACATGCAGTTTGAGAGTTTCACAGAATAAACAGTACTTGCAGTGTTTGGCAACAGGATATCAAGCAGTTTGAAGGCTACACTGAATAAACAGTACTTGCAGTGTTTGGCAACAGGATATCAAGCAGTTTGAAGGTTTACACTGAATAAACAGTACTTACAGAGTTTGGCAACAGGTTAACATGCAGTTTGAGAGATTCACAGAATAAACAGTACTTGCAGTGTTTGGCAACAGGTTATCAGGAAGTTTGAGTGTTAACCCAGCATAGACAGTCTTTGCAGAGTTTGGCAACAGAAAATCAGCAGTTAGAGAGTTTCCACAGCTAAGTCCTCACAGGAGCCACAAAGAGGAACAAACAAACGGGAACTGAAGAAACAGGAAGCCCGGAATAAAAAGCCTGGTAGTGACATCATCAGGAAGGGGCGGCTCAGACTACCTGCCAATCAAGCACACAGAGAGGACCGCCGGAGCTTCCCAGCGGCCGAGCGTGACAGTAAAACTCATAACTACTGAATTTAGAATGCGGTACGAATCTTGATGGGATAGGGTGTACCGCTCACTTTTTGGCCTCCCAGGACAAGCTCGTAATACCGACGCTATGGAAGTCCCATAGAAAAAAGACTATACGCAATTTGCGGTAAGGCCAAAAAAGTGTGCGGTGACCCTAAATCTGCAAGACTCATAATACCAGCTGTAGTAAAAAAGTAACGTTATGAGGCTTAACGCTGCTTTTCTACTAATAAAGCAAGACTCGTAATCTAGCCGTATATTTTTTAACATATTTGATATCCAAATTATAGGCTGTATCATTTTTTAAATAAAAAAATGTTAATGATAATTTTAAATAATGTAAATATGAAACATATTTAGAAATATTCAGAAATAAATGTTTTAGAAATAAATGTTTGTATTATAACTACATTTAAGGATAATTAGATCAGTATAAGGTCCGTTTAAGAATGTATGGTCTAATGTTGATTTGTAATAATACTTGCATCTGTGGCTGGGAAGGAGAACAGGATATACAGGTCAAGGAAGGTGAGGATAAGGGAAAAAGTGTTGGCGGGGAGGATTGGCGTGGAAAGGTGGGGCACACTCAGGAGGGGAAGGTGTGGCCTGTGCTAAAATTTGAAATTGCAACAATTTTCTGGGCAAAAGCGGTGCATTATCTGACCCAAAAATTATTTTTTTTTCTTCTTCCAATTTTCCAAGGTTTCCAGTTCTATATGAAACAGAAAAATGAGTGTCTAAACTGCTAATGAGTTCAGACTTCAGTTTTGAAATAATTGCTATAACTTTGCTTTATATATCTGTTATCCTGTATTTTCTATTGTTTTGTATAATCTTTATGCAAATTTTAAACCTGAATTTCAAATAATTAAAAAAAAAGATTCCACCACCACAAACCTCTTTTAACTATTATTCCCCACATGCTCACCATGACAAAAACTCTGTGCAACCCTTCAACAGCAAACCCACATGCTCCAAACTTAACCTCTGTCATGACTCCCACCGTCACTGCAAACCCGCCCCTCTATATTATACCTTTTCCCACGTAAACCAATTATTATTATGATTATTATATAAGTATTTGTTCATTATTTTCTTATTTGATACAAAAGATAAGGCTGGCACACATGGTAAAATTATTATATTACTTTGGCACAGCGCTCATAAAATGTTTAACTGAGCAATATTGTTTTATACATGCACTCACCCTACTACAATTTACGCTAGAATGATTACTGTGTCCTCAGAGCTCTGGTTAACTGTTTCGCAAAACAACAAAATATGTATAAAACACATCAATATACATTAAAAAGTACAGTTACAATCATAATAACTGTCTGATAAAAAAAATATTAAAAAACAAATTGCACAAAAGGGCTCAAAGATATGAGGTCTAAGGTGTTAGAAAAAAAGGTACTGCAAAGGTCTTTAACATAAATATATACAGTATCTCATAAAAGTGAGTACACCCCTCACATTTTTGTAAATATTTTATTATATCTTTTCATGTGACAACACTGAAGAAATTACACGTTGCTACAATGTAAAGTAGTGAGTGTACAGCCTGTATAACAGTGTAAAGTTTCTGTCCCCTCAAAATAACTCAACATCCAGCCATTAATGTCTAAACCGTTGGCAACAAAAGTGAGTACATCCCTTGATCCTACCTCCCCATCCAACTACCGCCCTATTTCCCTCCTCCCTCTTGCATCAAAGCTTCTCGAAAAACTAGCTTATGCACGCCTAATCCCATTTCCTTACAATAAACTCCCTCCTTGACCCATTGCAATCTGGATTTCGTCCCCATCACTTCACAGAGACAGCAATTGTTAAGGTTACCAACGACCTACTTACAGCAAAATCAAAAGGCCACTTCTCTCTGCTTATCCTCCTTGATCTGTCCGCAGCCTTTGACACTGTTGACCCCCCTTTCTTGCTCCAAACCCTCCATTCCTTCGGCATATGTGACACAGCCCTCTCGTGGCTCTCTTCTTACCTGTCAAACCGTACCTTTAGTGTAGCCTTCTCTGGGGCCTCCTCTACCCCGTCACCACTTTCTGTCGGAGTACCGCAAGGCTCTGTCCTCAGTCCCCTTCTCTTCTCAATCTACACGTCATCACTGGGTTCCCTAATAAAGTCGCAAGGTTTACAATATCATTTGTATGCCGATGACACCCAAATCTACTTCTCTGCACCAGACCTTTCTCCTTCCTTGCTAACCCGTGTCACTAACTGTCTTTCTCATATCTCCAACTGGATGTCCTCTCACTACCTCAAGCTAAATCTCTCCAAAACTGAGCTCCTTATTTCCCCCCCTTCTTCTAAACTCTCCACACCCAATCTCTCTATAACTGTCGACAACTCCATCATTACCCCTACCCCGCATGCCGGATGTCTCAGGGTCACATTTGACTCAGATCTTTCTTTCACTCCTCACATTCAGTCATTGGCTAAAGCCTGCCGCTTCCACTTAAAAACATCTCTAAAATTAGACACTTCCTTACACAAGACACAACTAAGATTTTAATCCACTCTCTCATTCTCTCCCGCCTCGATTACTGCAACTCTGTCCTCTCTGGTCTCCCCACCTGCCGCCTAGTTCCTTTACAATCCATAATGAATGCCTCTGCCAGACTCATCTTACTTACACGTCGCTCTTCATCTGCTGCACCTCTCTGCCAATCTCTTCACTGGCTTCCTCTTGCCTCTAGGATCAAACACAAAATTCTCACTCTGACATACAAAGCCCTCAACTGCACTGCTCCCCCTATATCTCAGACCTTGTCTCCAGATACTCTCCCTCCCGTCCCCTTCGCTCTGCTCACAACCTCCTACTCTCCTCCTTTCTTGTCACCTCATCACACTCCCATTTACAGGACTTCTCCAGACTGGCTCCCATCTTGTGGAACTCTCTGCCTCGCTCCACAAGACTGTCTTCTAGTTTTAAAAGCTTCAAGTGCTCCCTAAAGACTCTACTGTTCAGGGATGCATACAACCTACGCTAACCTTTCTTTAAATCAGTTCCTCTCCTCCATTGCTATCCCCTGAACCCCCTTAGCATGTAAGCTGTTTGTTGATCAACTTCTCAAGAGCTGACTACAACAGTGCAACTCTTGGCAGGGCCCTCTACCCATTTGATCCCTATAACTGTTTTGTTGTACTCCGCCTTTGTTAATAGAGCTGCGGAATCTGTTGGCGCTCTACAAATAACCGATTGGGCCCAATTAGCCATTTTCCCTCCCCGGTGCCATGTGACTCGTTGGTGTTACAAGGTCTCAAGTTTGAATGGGGAGCAGGTGTGTTAAATTTGGTGTTATCGCTCTCATACTCTCTCATACTGGTTACTGGAAGTTCAACATGGCACCTCATGGCAAAGAACTCTCTGAGGAACTGAAAAAAAGATTTGTTGCTCTACATAAAGATGGGCTAGGCTACAAGAAGATTACCAAGACCCTGAAATTGAGCTGCAGCACGGTGTGCAAGACCATACAGCGGTTTCACAGGACAGGTTACACTCAGAACAGGCCTCGCCATGGTCGACCAAAGAATTTGAGTGCACGTGCTCAGCTTCATATACAGAGGTTGTGTTTGGGAAATATATGTATGAGTGCTGCCAACATTTCTGCAGAGGTTGAAGGGGTGGGGGGGGTCAGCCTGTCAGTGCTCAGACAATACGCCGCACACTGCATCAAATTGGTCTGCATGACTGTCGTCCCAGAAGGAAGCCTCTTCTAAAGATGATGCACAAGTAAGCCCGCAAACAGTTTGCTGAAGACAAGCAAACTAAGGACATGGATTACTGGAAACATGTCTTGTGGTCCCATGAGACCAAAATAAACTTATTTGGTTCAGATGGTGTCAAGCGTGTGTGGCGACAACCAGGTGAGGAGTACAAAGACAAGTGTGTCTTGCCTACAGTCAAGCATGGTGGTGGGAGTGTCATGGTCTGGGCCTGCATGAGTGCTGCCGGCACTGGGGAGCTACAGTTTATTGAGGGAACCATGAATGCCAACATGTATTGTGGCATACTGAAGCAGAGCATGATCCCCTCCCTTCGGAGACTGGGCCGCAGGGCAGTATTCAAACATGATAACAACCCCAAACACACCTCCAAGACGACCACTGCCTTTCTAAAGAAGCTGAGGGTAAAGGTGATGGACTGGCCAAGCATGTCTCCAGACCTAAACCCTATTGAGCATCTGTGGGGCATCCTCAAACGGAAGGTGGAAGTCTCTAACATCCGCCAGCTCCATGATGTCGTCATGGAGGAGTGGAAGAGAAGTCTAGTGGCAACCTGTGAAGCTCTGGTGAACTCCATGCCCAAGAGGGTTAAAGGGACACTGAAGCAATTTTAAGCAACTTTCTAATTTACTCCTATTGTTTAATTTTCTTCATTCTCTTGGTATGTTTATTTGGGCAGGGGATGGAGGGGGGCTTTCGTATGATCTCCCGTCTTTCCTACCTTCTGGCAAACCTCACAGGATTTACAGCATTCCTTAAAGGGACACTGTACCCAAAAAATTTCTTTCGGCATTCAGATTGAGCATGAAATTTTAAGCAACTTTCTAATTTACTTCTATTATCAAAGTTTCTTCATTCTCTTGGTATCTTTATTTGAAATGCAAGAATGTAAGTTTAGATGCCGGCCCATTTTTGGTGAACAACCTGGGTTGTCCTTGCTGATTGGTGGATAAATTCATCCACCAATAAAAAAGTGCTGTCCAGAGTACTGAAACCAAAAAAAGCTTAGATGCCTTCTTTTTCAAATAATGATAGCAAGAGAACGAAGAAAAATTGATAATAGGAGTAAATTAGAAAGTTGCTTAAAATTGCATGCTCTTTCTGAATTACAAAAGAAAAAAATTGGGTTCAGTGTCCCTTTAATATCGGCTGTAATGTCTGGCCAGAAGAAGGTTTGAGTCAAGCGGTGGTGGGTCCTTTGTTTTCCTAAGTGGCCGGCTAAGGGAATGTCATGCCCTATTTTCAGCAGGTTGGACCGAAACTTCTTCGGTACGACCAGCTGGCGTTTGGGCACCGGACCTTTTCTCCTCTTGGAGATCTGGTACAGGAGCTCGCCCTCCCACTGGAACAGTTCGTCTCCGGGGCCCTGGGCGTCAGCACCTACTCGGTCTCGGTAAGGGGCTAGGGTCAGGTCGCTCAATGTCTCTTTAGCGAAGTCGGAAGGGGTGGCCCAGGAGGGGGTGTCAGCAAGTTCGGGTTTAGTGGGGATGGTTAGTTGGGGTAAGGTAGGAGTCGGGGCAGTAGGTCTTACCTGGGTCCCCGGAGTTGGTGAGGTGGCTTGGCATCTGGCCTGCTGGTGGGTAGTCACAGGGCAGGTGTCTGGAGAGGTATTCCCCAAAAAGGCAGAGACAAGGTGGCCGAGGTCGTTTCCCAACAGGACCTCAGCAGGGATGTTTTGCATAACCCCCACTTCTACATTGCGGGCGTCGGTTTTCCCGTCCAAATGGATCCAGGCTGTAGGAACCCTCAGAACAGAACCTCCCGCTACCCCTACAGCGAGGGTCCGTCCAGTGCAGCCAGAGGGGGGAACAAGGTGAGGCTGAATCAAACAGATGGTGGCCCCCGTATCTCTCATTCCTTGAGCTGCCTGCCCGTTGACCCAGACATCTTGCCGATGTTGGTGTCTGTTGTCTTGGTCCACTGAGCTGACGTGGTGCACGACACCCACTTCTTCTCCTGTCCACTCAGCATAGGGGTCGGAGCTTGCTGTATGTGCATAATGGGCAGCGGCCTGGTAGGTGTGGGCTTGAGGAGTCCCCCACAGAGTTGGTGCAGGGTTCCTTGGCGGCTGGGCTGGGAGGTTTCTTTGTCTTGTTGGGCAGTTCCGTACCACATGGCCGGGGTGTCCACACCCATAACACCCCCGGGAATTGCTGCCTCCAGTCGGGTACACAGGGTGCGGTCGGGTCTGGGGCTGCCTAAAAACTGTTGGTGGTCGCGCTGGGGCTGGAGCGAAGTGGGATGCTGGCCGGGAGTCTGTGTCCGCCTGGCAGCGGGCATCCAGATCGGCCAGGGCGGCAGCTTGGTCAGCTGTTCTGGGTCCCTTGTCCTTTACCCAGTCCCTTATCTCTGCTAGGGTGCGGTTGTAGAACTGCTCCAGGAGGATGAGTTGAACAGCTTCGTCAAGGGTGGTGATGTGGCACCCAGTAACCCAGGAGTTCAAGGATCTAGCTAAGCGGTGGGCAAACTCAGTATACGGCTGCTCCTCTTGTCTTTGTAGTCCCCTGAAGTTTAGCCGGTGAGCCTCCCGGGTGAGTCCATACCGAGCAAGGATGCACTCCTTCACCAGGTCATAGTTGCCTTGATCTTTGGAGGGGACAGTGTGGAAAGCCTCCAGGGCCCTACCGGATAATTTCCCAATTAAGATAGTTACCCTATCAGCATTAGTGACTCCATGCATCCGGCACTGGGTCATGAACAGCTGTAGGTAGAGGTCGATATCCTCGCTCCCATCATCCTGGAAAGTTCGGAAAGCCCCATGAGGTAGTTTCTTGGGCCGGGAAGGGAGATCCAGGGAATCTGGCATGACCCGAAAAAGCAAAAGTACTAATGGCACTGCTGATATTCGCTGATTAGGGTAGCCTATTATCCACTGAATATATTAATTAAACGTATACGTTGTGTATGAATAATCCAGGTTCACTATATTACAGACTGGCTGAGGTGCTGTGTACTAGTACGATTAGAAGAACAATATAAATCCAAGGATTGATGAGTTGTACACCTGAGTAGCACTCATCCCCTAATCGATAGTGGCTAGAGTTTGTACAAGATATAGGTATCCTAGGAGAGGGAGTGCAAAGAAATTTTGTTTAAAATATAACCTTTATTCTGTAATTTAAAAAGAAAAACAATAGAAAACCACACACACACAAGAATTAAGAACACAGGGTTTGGTCGGATTGAATATAGATCCCCCTGTTGTTATCTAGTCTATGTGTAAAGTGTCTTTTTGTTAATTGTATGAGTCATCCATTTGTCCTTTTGTAAGTCAGGATGTGATTAGAATCTGTTTAACTAACCATTGTCTGATGTTTGTCTCATTGTATCATATTTTGTTTCTATTTGTGTAGTCACTAAATCCCCATGTGTTGGAAATATATAAAAGCTGTGTTTTCTGTGCAATAAATCAGTTCTTATATCACCTGAAGGCTAGTCTAGTTTTTGGGTGAGCTCCTGCTAGAATCACTTTCTTGGGCTACATAGCCACTTGTTCCAGGCAGAGGAAGGACCCGGTCGACGGCGCTACTCAGTCGGGGTAGCGGGGTATCCGTCACATTAGTTGGCAGTGGTGGGATGCTTCCGTCTACCTGGAACGTCCAAACCACCAACTGAAGATCTTGCCGGATGGAGCAGTACCATGGGCTCCGTAAAGAAGAATTGAGAACGTTGCTGCAGACTAGAGGGAAAGTCGCCGGCAACAAGACAAAGGCAGTGCTCGTAGCCGAACTGATGGAAGACGATCAGGCTAGCGAACAGGCTGGTGGGTCGGACAGCGACCAAAGCGGAGGATAGCAGAGTACAGCCTCCACTCAAGGGACTACGACATCCGACAAACAGCGGGAGGTACAGTGGCAACTGGCTCTCTATGGACCTAACCCCCCCCAGGAGGTCATTACTCGGATAGTGACTGACACCAGCAAGATACACATGTTGGAGCTTCAGAAGTCTATAAGGGGGGTCATGCCAGATAGAAGAACAATATCAATCCAAGGATTGAGGAGTTGTACACCTGAGTAGCACTCATCCCCTAATCGATAGTGGCTAGAGTTTGGACAAGATATAGGTATCCTAGGAGAGGGAGTGCAAAGAAATTTTGTTTAAAATATAACCTTTATTCGGTAATTTAAAAAGAAAAACAATAGAAAACCACACACACACAATAATTAAGAACACAGGGTTTGGTCGGATTGAATATAGATCCAATATTCACAGTATGTGAAAAGTGGTTGTATGTCACGTTGAATCAAATTAACTTTGTAAAAGTGTTAAGTCAGGGAAAACTCGGTAAATTTGTAATTATCGTAGACTCATAAAGATTAAGTGGTATATATTAAGCTGATACTGCTCTTGTATCCACTACAGTGTTACTGTAAGGTATCTATAATTCTTAGATTTAGTTCCAGTGGTAGTCCTTTGTGTTATATGTACAGATATAAAAATATTTAGATATAAAATATTATCACATATATGGTAGACCTGGAATTATGTTTCCACTTAACAAGATCTGGAGGGTTAAAGTTAATACCCTATTGACCTCTGGTCCAGTTCAAGTGTCAATTATTTATATCAACTTGGTGTTAAATTTATGTTTGACAGGAACAAAGGGGTTCAAGGCTTGAGGTACTATTAGTGTATACCCACACTGATCAGTTATAGTGTCAGACCTGCCAATGTTTTATATATCTTCTGATGTTACCTGTAACTGAGATGTTAACTACATATTCCTAAATCCTTCAGATTAGAGGGCTTAGTGTGGTCAGAAATAGTTCTGAAACCCAAATACTTGGCAATAAGTGCTTATTGACGCGAGTAACAAATTAGAGATTAATAAACTTTGTATGGTCAGAAACAGTAACGAAAAAGTCACGTTAGTGGCGAAACATGTTAGGGAATTGTTTGTTGTAAATGCCTTTACCATTTTTTTAATATGCAAGGATTTTGGCCTTAACGTTTTTTATAAAGTGGTTGACAATATTCTCAAGCTGACTTGCTTGTTAACTGGGAAATCCAAGTAGTATTTATTTACCTTCAGCTAGCGCTGACAGCACGCTTAAATCATACGATTATTATGGGGCTTTGAAATCTTTATATAGTACCCCAAATACTCAGCGTGTTACTATAGCAGTGCTGTCGGGTGGCCAGTTGTAGGTGATCATTACGGATCATTTGAATTTATCCATACTATGTCGAATTAAAGCATACAAGCTTCACTGTTATCCGCTACTTTGCTGCACCGCTGGTGGAAAATTCCATCATATCACTATAACTTTTACACGTGAACAATATATAGTATCCCAAATATTTAGAGTGTTACTATAGCAGGGCTGTCTGGTGGCCAGTTGTAGGTGATTGTCACGGATCATCTGAATTTATCTATACTATGTTGAACTAAAGCATACAAGCTTCACTGTTATCAGCTATTTTGCTATACCGTTGATAGAAAATTCCATCATATCACTATAACTTTCATACGTTAACAATATGCTCTAAGTCTAGTTTAAGAACTTATTGTTTATAATAAACAATCAATAATATAAAAGCTACAATCTGCTGCAGTATAAAAAACTCTATTTAGTAGCGGTAATCATTACATACTGATACATGAGAATATAAAACTAAGATCCAAGCTCACGGACTTATCCTGTGGGTGTGACAGGCAGAGTGTTTTCTTAACCTGTCATATATAGCATATTACCACTTAATTTATTCAGTAGATACAACTACATTGTAACATAAAGTGAACTTCACTTGAGCAATATGTTAGTGTAACAATTATATTTACCACAGTGCAGCCTCACAGACATGACAATATATTAAAATACTATCAGCTATACAGAGCAGCACATTATTATTCTTTGAACAGTCAGTTGCTTTAGACTTTACAAGACACAATCTATGTAGCAATACAACTTATTGTTACCTTAGCCTGTTGCTCGTTCTAACAAGTATGTATTATAAAGTATTTTGGGTTCAGAACTGTTTCTGACCATACAACTGGCCACCCGACAGCACTGCTATAGTAACACGCTGAGTATTTGGGGTACTATATAAAGATTTCAAAGCCCCATAATAATCGTATGATTTAAGCGTGCTGTCAGCGCTAGCTGAAGGTAAATAAATACTACTTGGATTTCCCAGTTAACAAGCAAGTCAGCTTGAGAATATTGTCAACCACTTTATAAAAAAACGTTAAGGCCAGAATCCTTGCATATTAAAAAAATGGTAAAGGCATTTACAACAAACAATTCCCTAACATGTTTCGCCACTAACGTGGCTTTTTCGTTACTGTTTCTGACCATACAAAGTTTATTAATCTCTAATTTGTTACTCGTGTCAATAAGCACTTATTGCCAAGTATTTGGGTTTCAGAACTATTTCTGACCACACTAAGCCCTCTAATCTGAAAGATTTAGGAATATGTAGTTAACATCTCAGTTACAGGTAACATCAGAAGATATATAAAACATTGGCAGGTCTGACACTATAACTGATCAGTGTGGGTATACACTAATAGTACCTCAAGCCTTGAACCCCTTTGTTCCTGTCAAACATAAATTTAACACCAAGTTGATATAAATAATTGACACTTGAACTGGACCAGAGGTCAATAGGGTATTAACTTTAACCCTCCAGATCTTGTTAAGTGGAAACATAATTCCAGGTCTACCATATATGTGATAATATTTTATATCTAAATATTTTTATATCTGTACATAGATATAACACAAAGGACTACCACTGGAACTAAATCCAAGAATTATAGATACCTTACAGTAACTTAATCTTTATGAGTCTACGATCATTACAAATTTACAGAGTTTTCCCTGAGTTAACACTTTTACAAAGTTAATTTGATTCAATGTGACATACAACCACTTTTCACATACTGTGAATATTGGATCTATATTCAATCCGACCAAACCCTGTGTTCTTAATTATTGTGTGTGTGTGGTTTTCTATTGTTTTTCTTTTTAAATTACTGAATAAAGGTTATATTTTAAACAAAATTTCTTTGCACTCCCTCTCCTAGGATACCTATATCTTGTCCAAACTCTAGCCACTATCGATTAGGGGATGAGTGCTACTCAGGTGTACAACTCATCAATCCTTGGATTGATATTGTTCTTCTATCTGGCATGACCCCCCTTATAGACTTCTGAAGCTCCAACATGTGTATCTTGCTGGTGTCAGTCACTATCCGAGTAATGACCTCCTGGGAGGGGTTAGGTCCATAGAGAGCCAGTTGCCACTGTACCTCCTGCTGTTTGTCGGATGTCATAGTCCCTTGAGTGGAGGCTGTACTCTGCTGTCCTCCGCTTTGGTCGCTGTTCGACCCACCAGCCTGTTCGCTAGCCCGATCGTCTTCCATCAGTTCGGCTACGAGCACTGCCTTTGTCTTGTTGCCGGCGACTTTCCCTCTAGTCTGCAGCAACGTTCTCAATTCTTCTTTACGGAGCCCATGGTACTGCTCCATCCGGCAAGATCTTCAGTTGGTGGTTTGGACGTTCCAGGTAGACGGAAGCATCCCACCGTTGCCAACCAATGTGACGGATACCCCGCTACCCCGACTGGGTAGCGCCGTCGACCGGGTCCTTCCTCTGCCTGGAACAAGTGGCTATGTAGCCCAAGAAAGTGATTCTAGCAGGAGCTCACCCAAATAACTAGACAGACTAGCCTTCAGGTGAAATAAGAACTGATTTATTGCACAGAAAACACAGCTTTTATACATTTCCAACACATGGGGATTTAGTGACTACACAAATAGAAACAAAATATGATACAATGAGACAAACATCAGACAATGGTTAGTTAAACAGATTCTAATCACATCCTGACTTACAAAAGGACAAATGGATGACTCATACAATTAACAAAAAGACACTTTACACATAGACTAGATAACAACAGGGGGAAGGTTATAGGGGGTAGGGGTTTATTGCACAGGAAACACAGCTTTTAGACATTTCCAACACATGTGGTAGTTACTACACAAATAGAAACAAAATATTATACAATGAGACACACATCAGACAATGGTTAGTTAAACAGATTCTAATCACATCCTGACTTACAAAAGGACAAATGGATGACTCATACAATTAACAGAAAGACACTTTACACATAGACTAGATAACGACAGGGGGAATGTTATAGGGGGTAGGGGTTTAACCCTTGCAGCCTGGTATCCGTGACACCCACTTTTCTGCTCTATTGAGATTACTCCAATTTCTGTCTCTGAGATTCATCACATCTCTGCAAGCTACTTTTAAAAATATTTCAATCTGTGGGTATAGAGATATTTGTGGCATGAATGTTGACTTTTTAGTGATTTTTTTCTGCCAATCTGAAGTGTCTGGTGTGGCCATTTCATTATCTTCTAGTAGTGTTACAAGATCCACAATTGCTTGTGTTTCTTTATCACTATCATTATGTTTTGTGTACATTTTTTTGAGTGCTAATTTCCTAACAAAAAGATTGATGTCCTTAATGACATCAAAGAAATTTATCTTATTAGAGGGTGAGAATGACAATCCTCTACTGAGTACATTTATATGATTAGGGGACAGGACTTTATCTGATAGACTGATTATTTCCAGATTATCTGGTTCTACCATCTTGGCCGTCTCGACCAGTCCTCGCTGACTTTCCATGACCAAAAATATATAAGGATATTTTAAATAACCGCAATGAGAACATTACGAATGAATGAGATGCTATGTTCCTGAATATTAGTCAAACATATCTGTGTCTAGGACAAGAGAAATACTGAATATTATGCCTATTAAGGTGTGAGTATCAAATGCCATACTTATATATATTATAATAGTGTCAATGAGGTTATTTCGATAACCCTATAAAAGTATCTGACATCTGAGCTGTTTTTATACATTAGTATACGTGACTCTCTATTTGTTCTGACAGTCTTAGCATGATCACGAGCGAATTTCAAAGTCCTATGTGTATGGGGATAGGATGTGAACACTCAACTTTAAAATCCACATAGGACAATAGAAATAATGATGTATTCTGAGCAATTTCTCTTCTAATTATCATCATCCCGGAACGTATTTTACTGCGGTAAATGATGGGCTATCTGACAGGTGGGCGTGTTAGACACACGTCACGATAAGCTCACACGTTATTGGTTTGATGGAACACACCCTCCGCCTGTCCAATCGCAGGATGAGACACGCGATTGGTTGTAGTCTGATTGACGTCATCTTTTACTACACAGGATTGGCCGGTTGGCCTTTTTAAGGAAGCTTCGGTGGATGATCGGGTTGCCTTTGAAAAAGCAGATGTGAAATGCGCGTTAGGCGTTCGCACTGCTTCTCTCCTCCTATTTGTTTGTTAAAAATATACTTGGTAACTGGTTAATTGTTGGCCCTCTTTTGGGCAATAGAAATATAATTCAATTTGAATTTGTTAGCGGCCATTGGTATTGGTGCGGCGGCACTTTAATAATTGTTATAATACAGGTGAATTTATTTTTGAGTCTATGCTTACTTTAGCTACGCCACTTAGCACTATTATCTCTGCTTAAAGACCGCTCATATTCTTATAGTATACAAATCTATGAGACATCTTATAGTTACCATAATATATAAGCATATACATTATAGATAATGAGTAATTGATAATTTGGGGAATTATCCCTAAATAGGAGAGTTTGCAGTGCAATAAATATATTTTTTATTATTTTAATAATTGTGTCTTACTTTAGTTTAATGGTGGCATGGTCCACAATATATTTTTTATATATTTAGTGAAAAAATGTTATGTTTTAAATCAATCACTATACACTTCATATACACTCCACTCTATGGTTATCGGGTAATATACCGTCCAAGTGTGCCAAATAATGCTTCTGTTCTTCCTCTTTTTTGTAATTTATACTCACTTTTTTTGCCAACAGTTTAGATATTAGTTGCTGTGTGTTGACTTATCTTGAGGGGATAGCAAATTTACACTATTATACAGGCTGTACACTCACTACTTTACATTGTAGCAAAGTGTCATTTCTTCAGTGTTGTCACATGAAAAGATATAAAATATTTATAAAAATGTGAGGGGTGTACTCACTTTTGTGAGATACTGTACATGTCTAAATATGTATTTATATATCTCTATCTATCTATATTATGTCTTTATATGTGTACATATATATACACATATAAATGTACATAGACATATAAGTGCATTGAAGCCCTTTGCAGTCAAGTAGACGAAAACATGAAAAAGCATATTCATATTTAATAAAGTGTTGCACTATGTATTTACTGTAAATATTTCACATTCTAATGTTCTGCACATACCAGAATATGTTCTATATATTTATAAAAAGCTATTACTATATAAAGCTGTATAGGTATAGATATATATTATACCAAAATACTATCAGATATATGTAGAAATACGTATTTATCAATAAATAGAACATATTCTGCTATGTGAAGAACATTGGAATGTAAAATATTAGTATTTTCATGTCGGGTTAGCGCACTAGAGAATAAGTGTTCGGGTTTGCGCATTAGTAGGATGTTATTTTTTTTTTAACTTTTCTTACTCCATTAACTTCTATGGGGGAATATGTCATCACACGCGCAACATTCTAACGGCTAGATTACGAGTTTTGCGTTAGAGGCTATGCGGTGCTAACGAACAGTTTTCTCTCACCGCTCACTTACATGCAGTGCTGGTATTACGAGTTTTAAGAAACTCATCGTTAAAAGGCAAGAAGTCAGCGTTGAGCAAAATTTTGTTCTTTTCCGCACTCTAATACCAGTGCTGCTTAAGTCAGCGGTGAGCTGGTGTAACGTGCTCATGCACGATTTCCCCATAGGAATCAACGGGGAGAGCCGGCTGAAAAAAAAGTCTAACACCTGCAAAAAAGCAGCGTAAAACTCCTTAACGCAGCCCCATTGATTCCTATGGGGAAATAAAAGTTATGTCTACACCTAACACTCTAACATGAACCCCGAGTCTAAACACCCCTAATCTTACACTAATTAACCCCTAATCTGCCGCCCCTGACATCGCCGCCACCTGCATTATATTATTAACCCCATAATCTGCCGCTCTGGACACCGCCGCCACCTACATTATACTTATGAACCCCTAATCTGCTGCCCCCAACATCGCCGCCACCTACATTATATTTATTAACCCCTAATCTGCCGCCCCCAACGTCGCTGCCACTATAATAAACATATTAACCCCTAAACTGCCGCTCTCCTGCCTCACAAACATTAGTTAAATATTATTAACCCCTAATCTGCCGTCCCTAACATCGCCGCCACCTACCTACATTTATTAACCCCTAATTTGCCACCCCCAACCTCGCCGCCACTATATTAAAGTTATTAACCCCTAAACCTTGTACTCGTGCAAATGCACCAATACTTAAACCGGTACCTCCACTTCCTAGCCATATGCTATCTTGTGGCGTTTTTTCTAACTGCATGTTCCCATTTCATTTTAAACTGGAGTGGAGACTAAACTAAAAATTGTTTACTACTGTTCTGACAATACAAGTTGCTGTTATTTGTATTATTGTAGGAGAGATCACTGTACCTCGTTCAGACAAACCCCTGAAGTACTGGGCAGTTAATAAACAGATTTCCAGCTCTGGCTAAAATGGGCCAAAAATATCTTTCTGCCCCATGCAGTAGTGTGGAAAGTGAAAGACTGTTCAACCTAGAGTCGAACCTTAATACAAATGTCAGATTGATGTTATATAACAGCCCTACAACCCAATTGTATCACCCCTTTAAATTTAATATTTTATTGTAATATTTTTATTTATAAACATGTTCAGTGAACTTTGTGACAAATAAAACTGTTTTATTATTTCATAATGTCTTTTGAATTACAGTCCTTTATAATTATAAAGAAGGAATCTTAAATAATTAGTCTGTATTGTGCTTGGTAAACTGTCACATGACATAAAAAAAAAGTATCGGTAATTGGTATCCGTGAGTATTTGAAAACAAGTATCGGTACTTGTACTTGGTCATAAAAAATTGGTATCGGTGCTACCCTACTTCAAACCTATTGGCTGATTGCATCAGCCAATAGGATTTTTTCTACCATAATTCCGATTGGCTGATAGAATTCTATCAGCCAATCGGAATCTAAGGGACGCCATCTTGGATGACGTCACTTAAAGGTACCTTAATTTTGTTTTAGTCATCGAAAGAAGAGGATGCCCCGCGTCGGATGTCTTGAAGATGGACCCGCTCCGTGCCGGAAGGATGAAGATAGAAGATGCCGTCTGGATGAAGACTTCTGCCCGTCTGGAGGACCACTTCGCCCGGCTTGGATGAAGACGTCTCCCGGTAAGTCAATCTTCAGGGGGTTAGTGTTAGGTATTTTTAAGGGTGTATTGGGTGGGTTTTATTTTTTAGATTAGGGTTTGTTTTTTTTAGCTAGTATTTTATTTGGGGGGTTGGTTGTGTGGGTGGTGGGTTTTACTGTTGGGGGGTTGTTTGTATTATTTTTTTACAGGTAAAAGAGCTGATTACTTTGGGGTAATGCCCCGCATAAGGCCCTTTTAAGGGCTATTGGTAGTTTAGTTTAGGCTAGGGTTTGTTTTTTTTGGGGGGGGGGGCTTTTTTATTTTAATAGGGCTATTAGATTAGGTGTAATTAGTTTAAATTTCTGTAATTTGTTTATTATTTTCTGTAATTTAGTGGGGGGTTTTTTGTACTTTAGCTAATTTAAAGGGACAGTCTACACCAGAATTTTTATTGTTTTAAAAGATAGATAATCCCTTTATTACCCATTTCCCAGTTTTGCATAACCAACACAGTTATAATAATATACTTTTAAACTCTGTGATTATCTTGTATCTAAGCCTCTGCAAACTGCCCCTTTTTCAGTTGTTTTGACAGACTTGCAGTCTAGCCAATCAGTGCCTGCTCCCAGATTACTTCACGTGCACGAGCACAGTGTTATCTATATGAAATATGTGAACTAACACCCTCTAGTGGTGAAAAACTGTTAAAATGCAATCTGAAAGAGGTGGGCTTCAAGGTCTAAGAAATTAGCATATTATTATTAGCTTTCAACTAAGAATACCAAGAGAACAAAGTTGGTGATAAAAGTAAATTGGAAAATTGTTTAAAATGTCATGCTCTATCTGAATCATGAAAATTTATATTGGCCTAGACTGTCCCTTTAATTTAATTTAGGTAATTGTATTTAATTTAGTTAATTTATTTAATTATAGTGTAGTGTTAGGTGTTAGTGTAACTTAGGTTAGGTTTTATTTTACAGGTAAATTTTTATTTATTTTAGCTAGGTAGTTATTAAACAGTTAATAACTATTTAATAACTATTCTACCTAGTTAAAATAAATACAAACTTGCCTGTAAAATAAAAATAAATCCTAAACTAGCTACAATTCAACTATTAGTTATATTGTAGCTAGCTTAGGGTTTATTTTATAGATAAGTATTTAGTTTTAAATAGGAATAATGTAGTTAATGATAGTTATTTTATTTAGATATCTTTTAATTATATTTAAGTTAGGGGGTGTTAGGGTTAGACTTAGATTTAGGGGTTAATAACTTTAATATAGTGGCAGCGACGTTGGGGGCAGCAGATTAGGGGTTAATAATATTTAAATAATGTTTGCGAGGCGGTTTAGGGGTTAATATATTTATTAGAGTGGCGGCGATGTCTGGTTCGGCAGATTAGGGGTTAAAATATTTATTTTAGTGTTTGCGATGTGGGAGGGCCTCGGTTTAGGGGTTAATAGGTAGTTTATGGGTGTTAGTGTACTTTTTAGCACTTTAGTTAAGAGTTTTATGCTATGGCGTTGTAGTGTAAAACTCTTAACTACTGACTTTAAAATGCGGTACCAGGCTTGACAGGAGAGGGTGTACCACTCACTTTTTGGCAGACTCGTAATACCGGTGCTATGCAAGACCCATTGAAAAAAGAGGATACGCAATTGACGTAAGTGGATTTGCAGTATTTCAGAGTCTGGCCAAAAAAGTGAACGGTACACCTGTACCTGCAAGACTCGTAATACCAGCGGGCATTAAAAAGAAGCGTTGGGACCGGCCAACGCTGCTTTTTAAGCCTAACGCACAACTCATAATCTAGCCATTAGTTTTTATATAAATATACCTCTCATTAACATATGGTCAATATGGTGCTCGTTTTAAATGTGTCTCACCCAAACTTGGGCTGTTTCCTTTTTTTTAAGTTTGTAATGTTTTGTTTTTCTCTTGTTAAGTGTATCCAGTCCACGGATCATCCATTACTTATGGGATATTAACTCCTCCCCAACAGGAAGTGCAAGAGGATTCACCCAGCAGAGCTGCTATATAGCTCCTCCCCTAACTGCCATTACCAGTCATTCTCTTGCACCCAACAAATAGATAGGATGTGTGAGAGGACTGTGGTGATTATACTTAGTTTCATACCTTCAATCAAAAGTTTGTTATTTTATAATAGCACCGGAGTGTGTTATTCCTTCTCTGGTAGAATTTGAAGAAGAATCTACCTGAGTTTTTCTATGATTTTAGCCGGAGTAGTTAAGATCATATTGCTGTTTCTCGGCCATCTGAGGAGAGGTAAACTTCAGATCAGGGGACAGCGGGCAGATTAATCTGCAAAGAGGTATGTAGCAGCTTATTATTTTCTGACAATGGAATTGATGAGAAAATTCTGCCATACCGATATAATGTAAACTCAGCATTAAATGCAGTAGCAGCAACTGGTATCAGGCTGTCATGTATGTATATTTTACACTTCAGTATTCTGGGGAATGGCACTTCACTGGAATTATACTGTATGCATAAAACTTTAGCCTAATTTGCAGGGACTAGCAACAGGCTTTTTAATAACACTCAATTTATTAATGTTAAACGTTTTTTGCTGGCATGTAAAATTGTTTAATTTTCTGAGGTACTGGGTGAAAAAATGTTTTGGGCACTATTTTTTTCCACTTGGCAGTCGTTTTATTTAATTTATGACAGTTTACTGATCTCTCTCACTGTTATGTGTGAGGGGAAGGGGCCTTTTTTTGGCGCTTTTGCTACGCATCAAAAAATTCAGTCAGAAGTTTATTGTCTTCCCTGCATGATCCGGTTCATCTCTACAGAACTCAGGGGTCTTCAAAACTTGTTTTGAGGGAGGTAATCACTCACAGCAGAGCTGTGAGATTGTAGTTGACTGTGATAAAAAAAAAAAGTTTATTTCTGTATTTTTTTTTTTCTGCTATCAGGGTTAGTTATCCTTTGCTAATGGGAGCAATCCTTTGCTAAAATTGTGTTTTTTACAAAGATTTGATGCTATAACTTTTCAGTTTATTAATTTTCAACTGTCATAACTTTTTCTGTGCTTCTTATAGGCACAGTACGTTTTCATATTATAGTAAATTACTTGAAAAGTATTTCCAAGTTGCTAGTTTATTTGCTAGTGTGTTAAACATGTCTGATTCAGAGGAAGATATCTGTGCTATATGTGCTAAAGCCAAAGTGGAGCCCAATAGAAATTTATGTACTAACTGTATTGATGCTACTTTAAATAAAAGTCAATCTGTACAAATTGAACATATTTCACCAAACAACGAGGGGAGAGTTATGCCGACTAACTCGCCTCACGTGTCAGTACCTGCATCTCCCGCTCGGGAGGTGCGTGATATTGTAGCGCCGAGTACATCTGGGCGGCCATTACAAATCACATTACAGGATATGGCTACTGTTATGACTGAAGTTTTGGCTAAATTACCAGAACTAAGAGGTAAGCGTGATCACTCTGGGGTGAGAACAGAGTGCGCTCATAATATTAGGGCCATGTCAGACACTGCGTCACAATTTGCAGAACATGAGGACGGAGAGCTTCATTCTGCGGGTGACGGTTCTGATCCAAACAAACTGGATTCAGATATTTCAAATTTTAAATTTAAGCTGGATAACCTCCGTGTATTACTAGGGGAGGTGTTAGCGGCTCTGAATGATTGTAACACAGTTGCAATACCAGAGAAAATGTGTAGGTTGGATAAATATTTTGCGGTACCGGCGAGTACTGACGTTTTTCCTATACCTAAGAGACTTACTGAAATTGTTACTAAGGAGTGGGATAGACCCGGTGTGCCGTTCTCACCCCCTCCGATATTTAGAAAGATGTTTCCAATAGACGCCACCACACGGGACTTATGGCAAACGGTCCCTAAGGTGGAGGGAGCAGTTTCTACTTTAGCTAAGCGTACCACTATCCCGGTGGAGGATAGCTGTGCCTTTTCAGATCCAATGGATAAAAAGTTAGAGGGTTACCTTAAGAAAATGTTTGTTCAACAAGGTTTTATTTATTGCGCCTGTCACGGCTGCAGCAGCATTTTGGTTTGAGTCTCTGGAAGAGACACTTGAATCAGCTCCATTAGATGAGATTACACACAAGCTTAAAGCCCTTAAGTTAGCTAACTCATTTATTTCAGATGCCGTAGTACATTTAACTAAACTTACGGCTAAGAATTCCGGATTCGCCATTCAGGCACGCAGAGCACTGTGGCTAAAATCCTGGTCAGCTGACGTTACTTCTAAATCTAAATTGCTTAATATACCTTTCAAAGGGCAGACCTTATTCGGGCCCGGGTTGAAAGAAATTATCGCTGACATTACAGGAGGTAAAGGCCATGCCCTGCCTCAAGACAGAGCCAAACCTAAGGCTAGACAGTCTAATTTTCGTTCCTTTCGTAATTTCAAAGCAGGAGCAGCATCAACTTCCTCTGCACCAAAACAGGAAGGAGCTGTTGCTCGCTACAGACAAGGCTGGAGACCTAACCAGTCCTGGAACAAGGGCAAGCAGGCCAGGAAACCTGTTGCTGCCCCTAAGACAGCATGAATCGAGGGCCCCCGATCCGGGAACGGATCTAGTGGGGGGCAGACTTTCTCTCTTCGCCCAGGCTTGGGCAAGAGATGTCCAGGATCCCTGGGCGTTAGAGATCATATCTCAGGGATACCTTCTAGACTTCAAATTCTCTCCCCCAAGAGGGAGATTTCATCTGTCAAGGTTGTCAACAAACCAAATAAAGAAAGAGGTGTTTCTACGCTGCGTACAAGATCTTTTATTAATGGGAGTGATCCATCCGGTTCCGCGGTCGGAACAAGGACAAGGGTTTTACTCAAATCTGTTTGTGGTTCCCAAAAAAGAGGGAACTTTCAGGCCAATCTTGGATTTAAAGATCCTAAACAAATTCCTAAGAGTTCCATCGTTCAAAATGGAAACTATTCGGACAATTTTACCCATGATCCAAAAGGGTCAGTACATGACCACAGTGGATTTAAAGGATGCTTACCTTCACATACCGATTCACAAAGATCATTACCGGTATCTAAGGTTTGCCTTTCTAGACAGGCATTACCAGTTTGTAGCTCTTCCATTCGGATTGGCTACGGCTCCGAGAATCTTCACAAAGGTTCTGGGTGCTCTTCTGGCGGTACTAAGACCGCGAGGAATTGCGGTAGCTCCGTACCTAGATGACATTCTGATACAAGCTTCAAGCTTTCAAACTGCCAAGTCTCATACAGAGTTAGTACTGGCATTTCTAAGGTCGCATGGATGGAAGGTGAACGAAAAGAAGAGTTCTCTCTTTCCACTCACAAGAGTTCCCTTCTTGGGGACTCTTATAGATTCTGTAGAAATGAAGATTTACCTGACAGAAGACAGGTTAACAAAGCTTCAAAATGCATGCCGTGTCCTTCATTCCATTCAACACCCGTCAGTAGCTCAATGCATGGAGGTGATCGGCTTAATGGTAGCAGCAATGGACATAGTACCCTTTGCACGCCTACATCTCAGACCGCTGCAATTGTGCATGCTAAGTCAGTGGAATGGGGATTACTCAGACTTGTCCCCTACTCTGAATCTGGATCAAGAGACCAGAAATTCTCTTCTATGGTGGCTTTCTCGGCCACATCTGTCCAGGGGGATGCCATTCAGCAGGCCGGACTGGACAATTGTAACAACAGACGCCAGCCTACTAGGTTGGGGCGCTGTCTGGAATTCTCTGAAGGCTCAGGGACAATGGAATCAGGAGGAGAGTCTCCTACCAATAAACATTCTGGAATTGAGAGCAGTTCTCAATGCCCTTCTGGCTTGGCCCCAGTTAACAACTCGGGGGTTCATCAGGTTTCAGTCGGACAACATCACGACTGTAGCTTACATCAACCATCAGGGAGGGACAAGAAGCTCCCTAGCAATGATGGAAGTATCAAAGATAATTCGCTGGGCAGAGTCTCACTCTTGCCACCTGTCAGCAATCCACATCCCGGGAGTGGAGAACTGGGAGGCGGATTTCTTAAGTCGTCAGACTTTTCATCCGGGGGAGTGGGAACTTCATCCGGTGGTCTTTGCCCAAATACTTCGACGTTGGGGCAAACCAGAGATAGATCTCATGGCGTCTCGACAGAACGCCAAGCTTCCTCGTTACAGGTCCAGATCCAGGGATCCGGGAGCGGTTCTGATAGATGCTTTGACAGCACCTTGGACCTTCGGGATGGCTTATGTGTTTCCACCCTTCCCGATGCTTTCTCGATTGATTGCCAGAATCAAACAGGAGAGAGCATCAGTGATTCTAATAGCGCCTGCATGGCCACGCAGGACTTGGTATGCAGATCTAGTGGACATGTCATCCTGTCCACCTTGGTCGCTACCTCTGAAACAGGACCTTCTGATCCAGGGTCCCTTCAAACATCAAAATCTAATTTCTCTGAAGCTGACTGCTTGGAAATTGAACGCTTGATTTTATCAAAACGTGGTTTTTCTGAGTCAGTTATTGATACCTTAATACAGGCTAGGAAGCCTGTTACCAGAAAGATTTACCATAAGATATGGCGCAAATACTTATATTGGTGCGAATCCAAGAGTTACTCATGGAGTAAGGTTAGGATTCCGAGGATATTGTCTTTTCTACAAGAAGGTTTAGAAAAGGGTTTATCCGCTAGTTCCTTAAAGGGACAGATTTCAGCTCTGTCCATTCTTTTACACAAACGTCTGTCAGAAGTTCCGGACGTTCAAGCTTTTTGTCAGGCTTTAGCTAGGATCAAGCCTGTGTTTAAAACTGTTGCTCCACCATGGGGTTTGAACTTAGTTCTTAATGTTTTACAGGGGGTTCCGTTTGAACCCCTTCATTCCATTGATATCAAGTTGTTATCTTGGAAAGTTCTGTTTTTAATGGCGATTTCCTCGGCTCGAAGAGTCTCTGAGTTATCTGCCTTACATTGTGATTCTCCTTATCTGATTTTTCATTCAGACAAGGTAGTTCTGCGTACTAAACCTGGGTTCCTACCTAAGGTGGTCACTAACAGGAATATCAATCAAGAGATTGTGGTTCCATCTTTGTGTCCTAATCCTTCTTCAAAAAAGGAACGTCTGCTACACAATCTAGATGTAGTCCGTGCCCTGAAATTTTATCTACAGGCAACTAAGGATTTTCGACAAACGTCTTCCCTGTTTGTCGTTTATTCTGGTCAGAGGAGAGGTCAAAAAGCTTCGGCTACCTCTCTCTCCTTTTGGCTTCGTAGCATAATACGGTTAGCCTATGAGACTGCTGGACAGCAGCCTCCTGAAAGAATTACAGCACATTCTACTAGAGCTGTGGCTTCCACTTGGGCCTTTAAGAATGAGGCTTCTGTTGAACAGATTTGCAAGGCTGCAACTTGGTCTTCTCTTCATACTTTTTCCAAATTTTACAAATTTGACACTTTTGCTTCTTCGGAGGCTGTTTTTGGGAGAAAGGTTCTTCAGGCAGTGGTTCCTTCCGTATAAAGAGCCTGCCTGTCCCTCCCGTCATCCGTGTACTTTAGCTTTGGTATTGGTATCCCATAAGTAATGGATGATCCGTGGACTGGATACACTTAACAAGAGAAAACATAATTTATGCTTACCTGATAAATTTATTTCTCTTGTAGTGTATCCAGTCCACGGCCCGCCCTGTCACTTTAAGGCAGGTAATTTTTCCATTAAACTACAGTCACCACTGCACCCTATGGTTTTCCTTTCTCTGCATGTTTTCGGTCGAATGACTGGTAATGGCAGTTAGGGGAGGAGCTATATAGCAGCTCTGCTGGGTGAATCCTCTTGCACTTCCTGTTGGGGAGGAGTTAATATCCCATAAGTAATGGATGATCCGTGGACTGGATACACTACAAGAGAAATAAATTTATCAGGTAAGCATAAATTATGTTTTTTTATTTTAAAAAGGTTTTTATTGAGGAATAAACAGAATAACATACAGGAATTCCATTATAAAATAACAGAAACATAGTCTTAATTGTACCTGTAGAAGAGTATAAAGAAAAAAAAAATATATCAACCATGCATCCTCGATTTTCTACATCCCTAGCGTGGATGAGGCCGATTTAAGACCTCTAATACTTCTATTATAGAGAATAGCAGGAGGGTGTCTACATTATAGGGTCCCATTATGGATCCTTTTAACACTATCAAAACATAGTATTCTTCTATATAGCATATAGTGATGTCGCGAACCTTAAAATTTCAGTTCGCGAACGGCGCACTCGAACTTCCGCTACTGTTCGCGAACCGGCGAACCGCGCGAACCACCATTGACTTCAATAGGCAGGCGAACTTTAAAACCCACAAGGACTCTTTCTGGCCACAATAGTGATGGAAAAGTTGTTTCAAGGGGACTAACACCTGGACTGTGGCATGCCGGAGGGGGATCCATGGCAAAACTCCCACGGAAAATTACATAGTTGATGCAGAGTCTGCTTTTAACCCATAAAGGGCCTAAATCACCTAACATTCCTAAATTGTTTGTAATAACGTGCTTTAAAACATCAGGTATGATGTTGTATTGATCAGGTAGTGTAAGGGTTACGCCCGCTTTACAGTGACAGACCAAACTCCCTGTGTAACGCACTGCAAACAACCGCAAACAGTCCATTTGCACAACCACAAGATAGATTTGATAGATAGATACATAGATTACATAGATCAATAGATGCAATATACATATGATAGATACAAATTACATAGATCAATAGATGCAATATACATTTGATAGATATGAATTATACATAGATCAATAGATGCAATATACATTTGATAGATACGAATTACATAGATCAATAGATGCAATATACATTTGATAGATACGAATTACATAGATCAAAAGATGCAATATACATTTGATAGATACGAATTACATAGATCAATAGATGCAATATATTTTTGATAGATACGATTGATAGTTAGATAGATTCGATAGATAAATAGATAGATTTGATAGATATATAATTTCCCTGACAGAGTATAACAATAAGACATGCGGTCTGGGACCCGTGGTGTGTTAAGTAATACTATTCTTAGCAGTTTACTACCTGTTACTCCCCCTATCGGGGGAGGTCTATATGGCCTGCATTTTTGGAACAGGGAGATGGAAGAAGATGATTGGTCTGTCCTCCTACTTCAAATTTGGCCTAAACACAAGTGGCTGTCTCAAAACAGTCCGGCCATGAGATAGATAGATTTGATAGATAGATAGATAGATAGATATACATAGATTGATAGTTAGATAGAATCGATAGAAGATAAATAGATAGATTTGATAGATATATAATTACCCTGACAAAGCGGTCTGGGACCCATGGTAACTAGGTTGTGTTAAGTAGTACTATTCTTAGCACTTTAATCCCTGTTACTCCCCCTATCGGGGGAGGTCTATATGGCCTGCATGATTACCCTGACAAAGTATAACAACAAGACATGCGGTCTGGGACCCATGGTAACTAGGTTGTGTTAAGTAGTACTGTTCTTAGCAGTTTAATACCTGTTACTCCCCCTATCGGGGGAGGTCTATATGGCCTGCATGATTACCCTGACAAAGTATAACAACAAGACATGCGGTCTGGGACCCATGGTAACTAAGTTGTGTTAAGTAGTACTGTTCTTAGCAGTTTAATACCTGTTACTCCCCCTATCTGGGGAGGTCTATATGGCCTGCATGATTACCCTGACAAAGTATAACAACAAGACATGCGGTCTGGGACCCATGGTAACTAAGTTGTGTTAAGTAGTACTGTTCTAAGCAGTTTAATACCTGTTACTCCCCCTATCTGGGGAGGTCTATATGGCCTGCATGATTACCCTGACAAAGTATAACAACAAGACATGCGGTCTGGGACCCATGGTAACTAGGTTGTGTTAAGTAGTACTGTTCTTAGCAGTTTAATACCTGTTACTCCCCCTATCGGGGGAGGTCTATATGGCCTGCATGATTACCCTGACAAAGTATAACAACAAGACATGCGGTCTGGGACCCATGGTAATTAGGTTGTGTTTAGTAGTACTGTTCTTAGCACTTTAATCCCTGTTACTCCCCCTATCTGGGGAGGTCTATATGGCCTGCATGATTACCCTGACAAAGTATAACAACAAGACATTCGGTCTGGGACCCATGGTAACTAGGTTGTGTTAAGTAGTACTGTTCTTAGCAGTTTAATACCTGTTACTCCCCTATCTGGTGAGGTCTATATGGCCTGCATGATTACCCTGACAAAGTATAACAACAAGACATGCGGTCTGGGACCCATGGTAACTAGGTTGTGTTAAGTAGTACTGTTCTAAGCAGTTTAATACCTGTTACTCCCCCTATTGGGGGAGGTCTATATGGCCTACATGATTACCCTGACAAAGTATAACAACAAAACATGCGGTCTGGGACCCATGGTAACTAGGTTGTGTTAAATAGTACTATTCTTAGCACTTTAATCCCTGTAACTCCCCCTATCGGGGGAGGTCTATATGGCCTGCATGATTACCCTGACAAAGTATAACAACAAGACATGCGGTCTGGGAGCCATGGTAAGGTTGTGTTAAGTAGTACTATTCTTAGCACTTTAATCCCTTTGACTCCCCCTATCGGGGGAGGTCTATATGGCCTGCATGATATATAATGCCCCTTACAAAATATAACAAAAAGACATGCGGCTGGGACCCATGGTAACTAAGTTGTGTTAAGTAGTACTGTTCTTAGCAGTTTAATACCTGTTACTCCCCCTATCTGGGGAGGTCTATATGGCCTACATGATTACCCTGACAAAGTATAACAACAAGACATGCGGTCTGGGACCCATGGTAACTAAGTTGTGTTAAGTAGTACTGTTCTTAGCAGTTTAATACCTGTTACTCCCCCTATCGGGGAGGTCTATATGGCCTGCATGATTACCCTGACAAAGTATAACAACAAGACATGCGGTCTGGGACCCATGGTAACTAGGTTGTGTTAAGTAGTACTGTTCTTAGCAGTTTAATACCTGTTACTCCCCCTATCGGGGGAGGTCTATATGGCCTGCATGATTACCCTGACAAAGTATAACAACAAGACATGCGGTCTGGGACCCATGGTAATTAGGTTGTGTTTAGTAGTACTGTTCTTAGCACTTTAATCCCTGTTATTCCCCCTATCTGGGGAGGTCTATATGGCCTGCATGATTACCCTGACAAAGTATAACAACAAGACATGCGGTCTGGGACCCATGGTAACTAAGTTGTGTTAAGTAGTACTGTTCTTAGCAGTTTAATACCTGTTACTCCCCCTATCTGGAGAGGTCTATATGGCCTGCATGATTACCCTGACAAAGTATAACAACAAGACATGCGGTCTGGGACCCATGGTAATTAGGTTGTGTTTAGTAGTACTGTTCTTAGCACTTTAATCCATGTTACTCCCCCTATCTGGGGAGGTCTATATGGCCTGCATGATTACCCTGACAAAGTATAACAACAAGACATGCGGTCTGGGACCCATGGTAACTAGGTTGTGTTAAGTAGTACTGTTCTTAGCAGTTTAATACCTGTTACTCCCCCTATCTGGAGAGGTCTATATGGCCTGCATGATTACCCTGACAAAGTATAACAACAAGACATGCGGTCTGGGACCCATGGTAACTAAGTTGTGTTAAGTAGTACTGTTCTTAGCAGTTTAATACCTGTTACTCCCCCTATCTGGGGAGGTCTATATGGCCTGCATGATTACCCTGACAAAGTATAACAACAAGACATGCGGTCTGGGACCCATGGTAACTAGGTTGTGTTAAGTAGTACTGTTCTTAGCAGTTTAATACCTGTTACTCCCCCTATCTGGGGAGGTCTATATGGCCTGCATGATTACCCTGACAAAGTATAACAACAAGACATGCGGTCTGGGACCCATGGTAACTAAGTTGTGTTAAGTAGAACTGTTCTTAGCAGTTTAATACCTGTTACTCCCCCTATCTGGAGAGGTCTATATGGCCTGCATGATTACCCTGACAAAGTATAACAACAAGACATGCGGTCTGGGACCCATGGTAATTAGGTTGTGTTTAGTAGTACTGTTCTTAGCACTTTAATCCCTGTTACTCCCCCTATCTGGGGAGGTCTATATGGCCTGCATGATTACCCTGACAAAGTATAACAACAAGACATGCGGTCTGGGACCCATGGTAACTAAGTTGTGTTAAGTAGTACTGTTCTTAGCAGTTTAATACCTGTTACTCCCCCTATCTGGAGAGGTCTATATGGCCTGCATGATTACCCTGACAAAGTATAACAACAAAACATGCGGTCTGGGACCCATGGTAACTAGGTTGTGTTAAATAGTACTATTCTTAGCACTTTAATCCCTGTAACTCCCCCTATCGGGGGAGGTCTATATGGCCTGCATGATTACCCTGACAAAGTATAACAACAAGACATGCGGTCTGGGACCCATGGTAACTAAGTTGTGTTAAGTAGTACTGTTCTAAGCAGTTTAATACCTGTTACTCCCCCTATCTGGGGAGGTCTATATGGCCTGCATGATTACCCTGACAAAGTATAACAACAAGACATGCGGTCTGGGACCCATGGTAACTAGGTTGTGTTAAGTAGTACTGTTCTTAGCAGTTTAATACCTGTTACTCCCCCTATCGGGGGAGGTCTATATGGCCTGCATGATTACCCTGACAAAGTATAACAACAAGACATGCGGTCTGGGACCCATGGTAATTAGGTTGTGTTTAGTAGTACTGTTCTTAGCACTTTAATCCCTGTTACTCCCCCTATCTGGGGAGGTCTATATGGCCTGCATGATTACCCTGACAAAGTATAACAACAAGACATTCGGTCTGGGACCCATGGTAACTAGGTTGTGTTAAGTAGTACTGTTCTTAGCAGTTTAATACCTGTTACTCCCCTATCTGGGGAGGTCTATATGGCCTACATGATTACCCTGACAAAGTATAACAACAAAACATGCGGTCTGGGACCCATGGTAACTAGGTTGTGTTAAATAGTACTATTCTTAGCACTTTAATCCCTGTAACTCCCCCTATCGGGGGAGGTCTATATGGCCTGCATGATTACCCTGACAAAGTATAACAACAAGACATGCGGTCTGGGAGCCATGGTAAGGTTGTGTTAAGTAGTACTATTCTTAGCACTTTAATCCCTTTGACTCCCCCTATCGGGGGAGGTCTATATGGCCTGCATGATATATAATGACCCTTACAAAATATAACAATAAGACATGCGGCTGGGACCCATGGTAACTAAGTTGTGTTAAGTAGTACTGTTCTTAGCAGTTTAATACCTGTTACTCCCCCTATCTGGGGAGGTCTATATGGCCTACATGATTACCCTGACAAAGTATAACAACAAGACATGCGGTCTGGGACCCATGGTAACTAAGTTGTGTTAAGTAGTACTGTTCTTAGCAGTTTAATACCTGTTACTCCCCCTATCGGGGAGGTCTATATGGCCTGCATGATTACCCTGACAAAGTATAACAACAAGACATGCGGTCTGGGACCCATGGTAACTAGGTTGTGTTAAGTAGTACTGTTCTTAGCAGTTTAATACCTGTTACTCCCCCTATCGGGGGAGGTCTATATGGCCTGCATGATTACCCTGACAAAGTATAACAACAAGACATGCGGTCTGGGACCCATGGTAATTAGGTTGTGTTTAGTAGTACTGTTCTTAGCACTTTAATCCCTGTTATTCCCCCTATCTGGGGAGGTCTATATGGCCTGCATGATTACCCTGACAAAGTATAACAACAAGACATGCGGTCTGGGACCCATGGTAACTAAGTTGTGTTAAGTAGTACTGTTCTTAGCAGTTTAATACCTGTTACTCCCCCTATCTGGAGAGGTCTATATGGCCTGCATGATTACCCTGACAAAGTATAACAAGACATGCGGTCTGGGACCCATGGTAATTAGGTTGTGTTTAGTAGTACTGTTCTTAGCACTTTAATCCCTGTTACTCCCCCTATCTGGGGAGGTCTATATGGCCTGCATGATTACCCTGACAAAGTATAACAACAAGACATGCGGTCTGGGACCCATGGTAACTAAGTTGTGTTAAGTAGTACTGTTCTTAGCAGTTTAATACCTGTTACTCCCCCTATCTGGAGAGGTCTATATGGCCTGCATGATTACCCTGACAAAGTATAACAACAAGACATGCGGTCTGGGACCCATGGTAACTAAGTTGTGTTAAGTAGTACTGTTCTTAGCAGTTTAATACCTGTTACTCCCCCTATCTGGGGAGGTCTATATGGCCTGCATGATTACCCTGACAAAGTATAACAACAAGACATGCGGTCTGGGACCCATGGTAACTAGGTTGTGTTAAGTAGTACTGTTCTTAGCAGTTTAATACCTGTTACTCCCCCTATCTGGGGAGGTCTATATGGCCTGCATGATTACCCTGACAAAGTATAACAACAAGACATGCGGTCTGGGACCCATGGTAACTAAGTTGTGTTAAGTAGTACTGTTCTTAGCAGTTTAATACCTGTTACTCCCCCTATCTGGAGAGGTCTATATGGCCTGCATGATTACCCTGACAAAGTATAACAACAAGACATGCGGTCTGGGACCCATGGTAATTAGGTTGTGTTTAGTAGTACTGTTCTTAGCACTTTAATCCCTGTTACTCCCCCTATCTGGGGAGGTCTATATGGCCTGCATGATTACCCTGACAAAGTATAACAACAAGACATTCGGTCTGGGACCCATGGTAACTAGGTTGTGTTAAGTAGTACTGTTCTTAGCAGTTTAATACCTGTTACTCCCCTATCTGGTGAGGTCTATATGGCCTGCATGATTACCCTGACAAAGTATAACAAGACATGCGGTCTGGGACCCATAGTAACTAGGTTGTGTTAAGTAGTACTGTTCTTAGCAGTTTAATACCTGTTACTCCCCCTATCGGGGGAGGTCTATATGGCCTGTATGATTATCCTGACAAAGTATAACAACAAAACATGCGGTCTGGGACCCATGGTAACTAGGTTGTGTTAAGTAGTACTGTTCTTAGCAGTTTAATACCTGTCGGGGGAGGTCTATATGGCCTGCATGATTACCGTGACAAAGTATAACAACAAGACATGCGGTCTGGGACCCATGGTAACTAGGTTGTGTTAAGTAGTACTGTTCTTAGCAGTTTAATACCTGTTACTCCCCTATCTGGGGAGGTCTATATGGCCTGCATGATTACCCTGACAAAGTATAACAACAAGACATGCGGTCAGGGACCTATGGTAACTAGGTTGTGTTAAGTAGTACTGTTCTAAGCAGTTTAATACCTGTTACTCCCCCTATCGGGGGAGGTCTATATGGCCTACATGATTACCCTGACAAAGTATAACAACAAAACATGCGGTCTGGGACCCATGGTAACTAGGTTGTGTTAAATAGTACTATTCTTAGCACTTTAATCCCTGTAACTCCCCCTATCGGGGGAGGTCTATATGGCCTGCATGATTACCCTGACAAAGTATAACAACAAGACATGCGGTCTGAGAGCCATGGTAAGGTTGTGTTAAGTAGTACTATTCTTAGCACTTTAATCCCTTTGACTCCCCCTATCGGGGGAGGTCTATATGGCCTGCATGATATATAATGACCCTTACAAAATATAACAATAAGACATGCGGCTGGGACCCATGGTAACTAAGTTGTGTTAAGTAGTACTGTTCTTAGCAGTTTAATACCTGTTACTCCCCCTATCTGGGGAGGTCTATATGGCCTACATGATTACCCTGACAAAGTATAACAACAAGACATGCGGTCTGGGACCCATGGTAACTAAGTTGTGTTAAGTAGTACTGTTCTTAGCAGTTTAATACCTGTTACTCCCCCTATCTGGGGAGGTTTATATGGCCTGCATGATTACCCTGACAAAGTATAACAACAAGACATGCGGTCTGGGACCCATGGTAACTAGGTTGTGTTAAGTAGTACTGTTCTAAGCAGTTTAATACCTGTTACTCCCCCTATCGGGGGAGGTCTATATGGCCTGCATGATTACCCTGACAAAGTATAACAACAAGACATGCGGTCTGGGACCCATGGTAATTAGGTTGTGTTTAGTAGTACTGTTCTTAGCACTTTAATCCC
Organism: Bombina bombina; assembly: GCF_027579735.1. Classification (NCBI taxonomy): domain Eukaryota; kingdom Metazoa; phylum Chordata; class Amphibia; order Anura; family Bombinatoridae; genus Bombina; species Bombina bombina. The sequence continues at coordinate 478,970,596 of NC_069504.1, read as the reverse complement.
TGTTACTCCCCCTATCTGGGGAGGTCTATATGGCCTGCATGATTACCCTGACAAAGTATAACAACAAGACATGCGGTCTGGGACCCATGGTAACTAAGTTGTGTTAAGTAGTACTGTTCTTAGCAGTTTAATACCTGTTACTCCCCCTATCTGGAGAGGTCTATATGGCCTGCATGATTACCCTGACAAAGTATAACAACAAGACATGCGGTCTGGGACCCATGGTAACTAAGTTGTGTTAAGTAGTACTGTTCTTAGCAGTTTAATACCTGTTACTCCCCCTATCTGGGGAGGTCTATATGGCCTGCATGATTACCCTGACAAAGTATAACAACAAGACATGCGGTCTGGGACCCATGGTAACTAGGTTGTGTTAAGTAGTACTGTTCTTAGCAGTTTAATACCTGTTACTCCCCCTATCTGGGGAGGTCTATATGGCCTGCATGATTACCCTGACAAAGTATAACAACAAGACATGCGGTCTGGGACCCATGGTAACTAAGTTGTGTTAAGTAGAACTGTTCTTAGCAGTTTAATACCTGTTACTCCCCCTATCTGGAGAGGTCTATATGGCCTGCATGATTACCCTGACAAAGTATAACAACAAGACATGCGGTCTGGGACCCATGGTAATTAGGTTGTGTTTAGTAGTACTGTTCTTAGCACTTTAATCCCTGTTACTCCCCCTATCTGGGGAGGTCTATATGGCCTGCATGATTACCCTGACAAAGTATAACAACAAGACATGCGGTCTGGGACCCATGGTAACTAAGTTGTGTTAAGTAGTACTGTTCTTAGCAGTTTAATACCTGTTACTCCCCCTATCTGGAGAGGTCTATATGGCCTGCATGATTACCCTGACAAAGTATAACAACAAGACATGCGGTCTGGGACCCATGGTAACTAAGTTGTGTTAAGTAGTACTGTTCTTAGCAGTTTAATACCTGTTACTCCCCCTATCTGGGGAGGTCTATATGGCCTGCATGATTACCCTGACAAAGTATAACAACAACAAGACATGTGGTCTGGGACCCATGGTAACTAGGTTGTGTTAAGTAGTACTGTTCTTAGCAGTTTAATACCTGTTACTCCCCCTATCGGGGGAGGTCTATATGGCCTGCATGATTACCCTGACAAAGTATAACAACAAGACATGCGGTCTGGGACCCATGGTAATTAGGTTGTGTTTAGTAGTACTGTTCTTAGCACTTTAATCCCTGTTACTCCCCCTATCTGGGGAGGTCTATATGGCCTGCATGATTACCCTGACAAAGTATAACAACAAGACATTCGGTCTGGGACCCATGGTAACTAGGTTGTGTTAAGTAGTACTGTTCTTAGCAGTTTAATACCTGTCACTCCCCTATCTGGTGAGGTCTATATGGCCTGCATGATTACCCTGACAAAGTATAACAAGACATGCGGTCTGGGACCCATAGTAACTAGGTTGTGTTAAGTAGTACTGTTCTTAGCAGTTTAATACCTGTTACTCCCCCTATCGGGGGAGGTCTATATGGCCTGTATGATTATCCTGACAAAGTATAACAACAAAACATGCGGTCTGGGACCCATGGTAACTAGGTTGTGTTAAGTAGTACTATTCTTAGCACTTTAATCCCTGTTACTCCCCCTATCGGGGGAGGTCTATATGGCCTGCATGATTACCCTGACAAAGTATAACAACAAGACATGCGGTCTGGGACCCATGGTAACTAGGTTGTGTTAAGTAGTACTATTCTTAGCACTTTAATCCCTGTAACTCCCCCTATCGGGGGAGGTCTATATGGCCTGCATGATTACCCTGACAAAGTATAACAACAAGACATGCGGTCTGGGAGCCATGGTAAGGTTGTGTTAAGTAGTACTATTCTTAGCACTTTAATCCCTTTGACTCCCCCTATCGGGGGAGGTCTATATGGCCTGCATGATATATAATGACCCTTACAAAATATAACAATAAGACATGCGGCTGGGACCCATGGTAAGGTTGTGTTAAGTAGTACTATTCTTAACAGTTTAATACCTGTTACTCCCCCTATCTGGGGAGGTCTATATGGCCTGCATGATTACCCTGACAAAGTATAACAACAAGACATTCGGACTGGGACCCATGGTAACTAGGTTGTGTTAAGTAGTACTGTTCTTAGCAGTTTAATAAATGTTACTCCCCCTATCTGGGGAGGTCTATATGGCCTGCATGATTACCCTGACAAAGTATAACAACAAGACATTCGGTCTGGGACCCATGGTAACTAGGTTGTGTTAAGTAGTACTGTTCTTAGCAGTTTAATACCTGTCGGGGGAGGTCTATATGGCCTGCATGATTACCGTGACAAAGTATAACAACAAGACATGCGGTCTGGGACCCATGGTAACTAGGTTGTGTTAAGTAGTACTGTTCTTAGCAGTTTAATACCTGTTACTCCCCTATCTGGGGAGGTCTATATGGCCTGCATGATTGCCCTGACAAAGTATAACAACAAGACATGCGGTCTGGGACCCATGGTAACTAGGTTGTGTTAAGTAGTACTGTTCTAAGCAGTTTAATACCTGTTACTCCCCCTATCGGGGGAGGTCTATATGGCCTACATGATTACCCTGACAAAGTATAACAACAAAACATGCGGTCTGGGACCCATGGTAACTAGGTTGTGTTAAGTAGTACTGTTTTTAGCAGTTTAATAAATGTTACTCCCCCTATCTGGGGAGGTCTATATGGCCTGCATGATTACCCTGACAAAGTATAACAACAAGACATTCGGTCTGGGACCCATGGTAACTAGGTTGTGTTAAGTAGTACTGTTCTTAGCAGTTTAATACCTGTTACTCCCCCTATCGGGGGAGGTCTATATGGCCTGCATGATTACCCTGACAAAGTATAACAACAAGACATGCGGTCTGGGACCCATGGTAATTAGGTTGTGTTTAGTAGTACTGTTCTTAGCACTTTAATCCCTGTTACTCCCCCTATCTGGGGAGGTCTATATGGCCTGCATGATTACCCTGACAAAGTATAACAACAAGACATGCGGTCAGGGACCTATGGTAACTAGGTTGTGTTAAGTAGTACGGTTGTGTTAAGTAGTACTGTTCTAAGCAGTTTAATACCTGTTACTCCCCCTATCGGGGGAGGTCTATATGGCCTACATGATTACCCTGACAAAGTATAACAACAAAACATGCGGTCTGGGACCCATGGTAACTAGGTTGTGTTAAGTAGTACTATTCTTAGCACTTTAATCCCTGTAACTCCCCCTATCGGGGGAGGTCTATATGGCCTGCATGATTACCCTGACAAAGTATAACAACAAGACATGCGGTCTGGGAGCCATGGTAAGGTTGTGTTAAGTAGTACTATTCTTAGCACTTTAATCCCTTTGACTCCCCCTATCGGGGGAGGTCTATATGGCCTGCATGATTACCCTGACAAAGTATGACAATAAGATATGCGGTGGGACCCATGGTAAGGTTGTGTTAAGTAGTACTATTCTTAACAGTTTAATCACTGTTATATGCCTTTTTTTTGGTTTGGGTTTTGTAGCCACAGTGCAGCACCAGAGGCCAGAAAAATTAGGCATGTAAAACTGCCTGAAAAATTAGGCATTGTTGCAGCCGCCGCTGTAGCAGCGGCCAGAAAAATTGATGTTTGTTTGACAGTTAGAAAGTGCCCTAAAACATTGCGGCTTGAACCCTAGTTGTTGGCGGGTAAGTCACGCAAGTCATCCGCCATTCGAAGATAAAATACAGCAGCATGTGTACCATTTGTAGCCCAAGGCAGCTCATCTCCTCAGGCCTTTTTTACTCTAATGTATCGCACAATGTCAGTCCCTTCGGGATCCATCCCTCATTCATTTTAATAAAGGTGAGATAATCAAGACTTTTTTGACCTAGGCGACTTCTCTTCTCAGTGACAATACCTCCTGCTGCACTGAAGGTCCTTTCTGACAGGACACTTGAAGCGGGGCAGGCCAGAAGTTCAATTGCAAATTGGGATAGCTCAGGCCACAGGTCAAGCCTGCACACCCAGTAGTCAAGGGGTCCATCGCTCCTCAGAGTGTCGAGATCCGCAGTTAATGCTAGGTAGTCTGCTACCTGTCGGTTGAGTCTTTCTCTGAAGCTGGGTCCCGAAGGGCTGTGACGATGCATAGGAGTTAAAAAGGTCCGCATGTCCTCCATCAACAATACGTCTGGAAAGCGTCCTGTCCTTGCCAGCGTGGTCGTGGGAGGAGGAGGAGGATTACTTTCATCTCTTCCCCTGTTAGATTCCCGTTGTGCTGTGACATGACCCTTATATGCTGTGTAAAGCATACTTTTTAATTTATTTTGGAACTGCTCCATCCTTTCCGACTTGCGCGAATTCGGTAACATTTCAGTAACTTTATGCTTATACCGGGGGTCTAGTAGCGTGGACACCCAGTACAGGTCGTTCTCCTTCAGCTTTTTTATACGATGGTCCCTCAACAGGCACGACAGCATGAAAGACCCCATTTGCACAAGGTTGGATGCCGAGCTAATCATGTCCCGTTCCTCGTCCTCACTGATCTCACTGAAGGTATCTTCTTCCCCCCAGCCACGTACAACACCACGGGTACCAGATAGGTGACAACAACGAGCACCCTGGGATGCCTGTTGTGCTTGGTCTTCCTCCTCCTCCTCAAAGCCACATTCCTCCTCTAACTCCTCTTCCTCACAATCCTCTTCCTGCGTTGCCGCTGGTCCAGCAAGCGATGCTGATAAGGCTGTTTCTGGTGGTGATGGAGACCACAACTCTTCCTCTTCACGCTCATCTACGGCCTGATCCAGCACTCTTCGCAGGGCACGCTCCAGGAAGAAAACAAATGGTATGATGTCACTGATGGTGCCTTCGGTGCGACTGACTAGGTTTGTCACCTCCTCAAAAGGACGCATAAGCCTACAGGCATTGCGCATGAGTGTCCAGTAACGTGGCAAAAAAATCCCCAGCTCCCCAGAGGCTGTCCTAGCACCCCGGTCATACAAATACTCGTTAACAGCTTTTTCTTGTTGTAGCAGCCGGTCGAACATTAGGAGTGTTGAATTCCACCATGTCGGGCTGTCGCAAATCAAGCGCCTCACTGGCAGGTTGTTTCGCCACTGGATATCGGACAAGTGCGCCATGGCCGTGTAGGAACGCCTGAAATGGCCACACACCTTCCTGGCCTGCTTCAGGACGTCCTGTAAGCCTGGGTACTTATGCACAAAGTGTTGTACAATCAGATTACACACATGTGCCATGCACGGCACATGTGTCAACTTGCCCAATTTCAATACCGCCACCAAATTACTTCCATTGTCAGAAACAACTTTGCCAATCTCCAGTTGGTGCGGAGTCAGCCACTGATCCACCTGTGCGTTCAGGGCGGACAGGAGTGCTGGCGCGGTGTGACTCTTGGCTTTCAGGCAAGTCAACCCCAAGACGGCGTGACACTGCTGTATCCGGGATGTTGAATAGTACCTGGGGAGCTGGGGGTGGTGCCGTTGATGTGGAGCAAGACGCAGCAGCAGAAGAGGACTCAGCCGAGGAAGAGGTTATGGAAGAGGATGGAGTAGGAGGAGTAGGGGAGGTAGCAGCAGGCCTGCCTGCAAGTCGAGGCGGTGTCACCAACTCCTCTGCAGAGCCACGCATTCCATGCTTGTCAGCCGTCAGCAGGTTTACCCAATGTGCAGTGTAGGTGATATACCTGCCCTGACCATGCTTTGCAGACCAGCTATCAGTGGTCAGATGGACCCTTGCCCCAATGCTGTGTGCCAGACATGCCATTACTTCCTTTCGCACAATCGAGTACAGGTTGGGGATTGCCTTTTGTGAAAAGAAATTTCGTCCGGGTACCTTTCACTGCGGTGTCCCAATAGATACAAATTTTTTGAACGCTTCAGACTCCACCAGCTTGTATGGTAAAAGCTGGCGGGCTAAGAGTTCAGACAAGCCAGCTGTCAGACGCCGGGCAAGGGGGTGACTTTGGGAAATTGGCTTCTTACACTCAAACATGTCCTTGACAGACACCTGACTGTGGGCAGATGACCATGAACTGCTACGTAAGAGAGACGGATGGTTGAGAGGGGGCAAGGAGGACAGCAGTGGTTGACGTGGCTGAAGATGCTGGACCAGGAGGAGGATGGCGGCTTTGAGTTTGTGTGCTGCTTCTACTCATGTGTTCATCCCATCGGCGTTTGTGATGTGAGACCATGTGCCTTTGCAAAGCAGTTGTACCTAGGTGGGTGTTGGACTTCCCACGACTCAGTTTCTTTTGGCACAGGTTGCAAATGGCATCACTGTTATCAGAGGCAGACACACACAAAAAATGCCACACTGCTGAGCTCTGATGGCATTCTGGTGGTGGCAACAGCATGCGTTGATTGGCGTGCTGTCTGGCTGACCCCGGGTGCCGATGCATGCTGTCTGACTGTGACACTAGCTCCTTGCGATGAACTCCCCCTGCTTCCAACTCGTCTCCTCCTCCTCCTCTCTGTCTCCCCATCTGAACTTTCCCCCTCTTCTTCTTCTCTTCTAGCGGGCACCCACGTGACATCCACGGACGCATCATCATCAACCGCTTCACTTGTATCTGACAAATCAACAAAGGAAGCAGCAGCGGGTACAACATCACTATCATCATCACACCGTACGTCCATGTCTGTAATGCTGCCTGAGACATCACTGTTATCTACATCCTCTGTCAATGATGGTTGTGCATCACTCATTTCTTCCAACTGATGTGTCAATAACTCCTCTGACAGATCAAGTGAAGCGGCTGTGGTGCTAGTGTTGGTGGTGGCGGCAGGCGGGCGAGTGGCACTGGTCACTTCAGAGGTGCCCGCAGCTAAGCTGGAGGTGGATGGTGCGTCAAGGTTAGGAGCGGAAGCTGTAGAAGTTTGGGTGTTCTGTGTTAGCCATTCAACTAGGTCCTCCTCAGAACCTTTCGCGTTCATGGCACGTGGCCTCTGAACACTGTGCATAGTTGTAGGGTCTAAGGGAATCACAGCACCACGACCACGACGGCACCTGCGGGTTGGCCTGCCTCTGCCTGTCATTTTTTTTAAAATGTACACTTACACTACTATTAAATAAAATATGAGTGGTGGCACTGGGCAAGTGGGCACAGTATACGCTGTGAGCCTGACACAAAAAAGCAGACTGATGTTTCACAATCCAAAAAGTTTTTTTTTTTAAATGTACACTTACACTAATATTAAACAAGATATAAGTGGTGGCACTGGGCAAGTGGGCACAGTATACGCTGTGAGCCGGACACAAAAAAGCGGACTGATGTTTCACAATCCAAAAAGTTTTTTTTTTTTAAAATGTACACTTACACTACTATTAAACAAGATATGAGTGGTGGCACTGGGCAAGTGGGCACAGTATATGCTGTGAGCCTGACACAAAAAAGCAGACTGATGTTTCACAGTCAAAAATGTTTATTTTTTAAATATTTAAACTACTGTTACAACAAATATGAGTGGTGCCACTAACTTGGCAAGTGGGCCTGGCACACACGCTGGCAGGCAGGCAAATGCAATAAGATTACAATAGCAGACTGATGTTTCACAGTCCAAATTTTTTTTTATTTAAATATTTACACTACTGTTACAACAAATCTGATTGGTGGCACTAGTTGGCAAGTGGGCCTGGCACACACGCTGGCAGGCAGGCAACTTCAATTAGATTACACTAGCAGACTGATGTTTCACAGTCAAATTTTTTTTTTAAAATATTTACACTACTGTTATAACAAATATGAGTGGTGGCACTAGTTGGCAAGTGGGACTGGCACACACGCTGGCAGGCAAGCAACTGCAATTAGATTACACTAGCTGAATGATGTTTCACAGTCAAAAAAGTTTTTTTTTAAATATTTACACTACTGTTACAACAAATATGACTGGTGCCACTAACTTGGCAAGTGGGCCTGGCACACACGCTGGCAGGCAGGCAACTTCAATTAGATTACAATAGCAGACTGATGTTTCACAGTCAAAAAAGTTTACTAGTTGGCAAGTGAGCCTGGCAAACACGCTGGCAGGCAGGCAGGCAGGCAACTGCAATTAGATTGCACTAGCTGACTGATGTTTCACAGTCAAAAAAGTTTTTATTTAAAATATTTACACTACTGTTATAACAAATATGATTCGTGGCACTAGCTGGAAAGTGGGCCTGGGACACACGCTGGCAGACAGGCAACTTCAATTAAATAACACTAGCAGACTGATGTAAAAGTTTTTTTTTACAAAATTTAAACTAATGTTACACCAGATAGGAGTGGTGGCACTGATGATGGAAGTAGGCACAGTATATGCTGGGAGCCTGACACACAGGCTGGCACTAGTGGCACGCTGGCCTGGCAACTAAAATTAAATAACAATAGCAGACTGATGTAAAAGTTGTTTTTTTTTAAATTTACACAAATGTTACACCAGATATAAGTGGTGGAAAACAGAGCAATTAGGCACAGTATATGCTGTGGGCCTGACACACAGGCCTGATGGAAATTAGATTACACTAGCAGACTGATGTAAAAAAATTTTTTTTAAATTTACACTAATGTTCCCTTAGGCCCTTACACAGGCTGGCACTAGTGGCACGCTGGCCTGGCAACTAAAATTAAATAACAATAGCAGACTGATGTAAAAGTTTTTTAAAAAAAAATTTACACTAATGTTCCCTTAGGCCCTTACACAGGCTGGCACTAGTGGCACGCAGCCTGGCAACTAAAATTAAATAACAATAGCAGACTGATGTAAAAGTTTTTTTTTTTTTTAATTTACACTAATGTTCCCTTAGGCCCTTACACAGGCTGGCACTAGTGGCACGCTGGCCTAGCAACTAAAATTAAATAACAATAGCAGACTGATGTAAAAGTTGTTTTTTTAAAATTTACACTAATGTTCCCTTAGGCCCTTACACAGGCTGGCACTAGTGGCACGCTGGCCTAGCAACTAAAATTAAATAACAATAGCAGACTGATGTAAAAGGTTTTATTTTTTAATTTACACTAATGTTCCCTTAGGCCCTTACACAGGCTGGCACTAGTGGCACGCTGGCCTGGCAACTAAAATTAAATAACAATAGCAGACTGATGTAAAAGTTTTTTTTTTTTAAATTTACACTAATCTTCCCTTAGGCCCTTACACAGGCTGGCACTAGTGGCATGCTGGCCTAGCAACTAAAATTAAATAACAATAGCAGACTGATGTAAAAGTTTTTTTTTTTTAAATTTACACTAATGTTCCCTTAGGCCCTTACACAGGCTGGCACTAGTGGCACGCTGGCCTTGCAACTAAAATTAAATAACAATAGCAGACTGATGTAAAAGTTTTTTTTTTAAATTTACACTAATGTTCCCTTAGGCCCTTACACAGGCTGGCACTAGTGGCACGCTGGCCTGGCAACTAAAATTAAATAACAATAGCAGACTGATGTAAAAGTTTTTTTTTTTTAATTTACACTAATGTTACACCAGATATAAGTGGTGGAAAACAGAGCTATTAATCACAGTATATGATGTGGGCCTGACACACAGGCCTGATGGAAAATGAAATTAGATTACACTAGCAAAATTATGTAAAAGTTGTTTTTTTTTTAAATTTACACTAATGTTAACCAGATATCAGTGGTGGCACAGAGCAATTAATCACAGTATATGCTGTGAGCCTCACACACAGGCTGACAGGCAGGCAAATGCAATAAAAAAAAAAAAAGACTGAAGTTCTAGCCCTAAAAAGGGCTTTTTGGGCTGAAGTTCTAGCCCTAAAAAGGGCTTTTTGGGGTGCTGTCCTTACAGCAGAGATTAGATGAGTCTTTCAGGACTGTAGTGGACACTGAATACACTAGCCTAGCTATCTATTTCCCTATAAAATCAAGAGCAGCAGCACTAAACCTCCTCTCACTAAGAATGCAGGATCATAATGAATCTAAAATGGCTGCTGCCCAGGAGCTGGTAGGGTCTGAGAGGGAGTGTCTGCTGCTGAGTGGCTCAAATGTGTCTGCAGACTGTGAGATACAGAGGCCTAGTTATCAACGTGTCAACTTACCTGCCTTCGCCGGCCCAATACGCCCGCCTAAGCTCGCCTACCATCGCCGCCGTGGACCTGCAAAATTTTGCCTAAGTTATCTATAAATCTGTCAAAAAGCTGCGCACCAAGTACGGGGCAATGAGCAGCGAATTGTGAGAGTTATCACTCATCCGATCTCGCTGCTCTTCGGCTTTTTGACAGCTTTATTGCTAGCCTGTCACTAAGCACCCACACTAGCTACACTATTCTACCCCCTATACCGGCGCCCCCGGAACCCCCCGCAACTCAATAAAGTTATTAACCCCTAAACCGCCACTCCTAGACCCCGCCGCAACTCTTATAAATGTATTAACCCCTGATAGGATTCTATCAGCCAATCGGAATTAAGATAGAAAAAATCTGATTGGCTGATTGAACAACTCAAGGTAGGATGATCTTCAGGTGGTAGTGTTAGGTTTTCTTAAGGGGGGTTTGGGTTAGATTAGGGGTATGTGGGTGGTGGGTTTTAATGTTGGGGGGGTTGTATTTTTCTTTTACAGGCAAAAGAGCTGAATTCTTTGGGGCATGCCCCGCAAAAGGCCCTTTTAAGGGCTGGGAAGGTAAAAGAGCTTTGAACTTTTTTAATTTAGAATAGGGTAGGGAATTTTTTATTTTGGGGGGCTTTGTTATTTTATTAGGGGGCTTAGATTAGGTGTAATTAGCTTAAAATTGTTGTAATATTTTTTTAAATGTTTGTAACTTATTTTTTTTATTTTTTGTAACTTAGCTTTTTTTATTTTTTGTACTTTAGTTAGTTTATGTAATTGTATTTATTTGTAGTTATTTGTATTTAATTTATTTAATTAATGTAATTATAGTGTAGTGTTAGGTTTAATTGTAACTTAGGTTAGGATTTATTTTACAGGTAATTTTGTATTTCTTTTAGCTAGGTAGTTATTAAATAGTTAATAACTATTTAATAACTATTCTAACTAGCTAAAATAAATACAAAGTTACCTGTAAAATAAATATAAATCCTAAAATAGCTACAATGTAATTATTAATTACATTGTAGCTATCTTAGGGTTTATTTTACAGGTATTTAGTTTTAAATAGAAATAATTTATTAAAGTATAGTGTAGTGTTAGGTGTAATTATAACTTAGGTTAGGATTTATTTTACAGGTAAATTTCTCTTTATTTTAGCTAGGTAAGCTATTAAATAGTTAATAACTATTTAATAGCTATTGTACCTAGTTAAAAAAAAATGAAATTTGCCTGTAAAATAAAAATAAATCCTAAGATAGCTACAATATAATTATTATTTATATTGTAGCTATATTAGGGTTTATTTTATAGGTAAGTATTTAGTTTTAAATAGGATTAATTTAGTTAATAATAGAAATATTATTTAGATGTATTTAATTAATATTTAAGTTGGGGGGTGTTAGGGTTAGACTTAGGTTTAGGGGTTAATATATATATTATAGTTGCGGCGGGGTCAGGGAGCGGCGGTTTAGGGGTTAATACATATATTATAGTTATGGCGGGGTCAAGGAGGGGCGGTTTAGGGGTTAATACATATATTATAGTTGCGGCGGGGTCAGGGAGCGGCGGTATAGAGGTTAACATATTTATTATAGCTTGCGGTGGGCTCCGGGAGCGGCGGTTTAGGGGTTAATCAGATTATTAGAGTGGCGGTGGGCTCCGGGAGCGGCGGTTTAGGGGGTAATAACTTTATTTACTTGTGGCGGTGTAGGGGGGGACAGATTAGGGGTGTTTAGACTGGGGGTACATGTTAGGGTGTTAGGTGTAGACAGCTCCCATAGGAATCAATGGGATGTCTGGCAGCAGCGAACATGAACTTTCGCTATGGTCAGACTCCCATTGATTCCTATGGGATCCTCCAGGGCGGCGGTTTGAAAACCAGGTACGCTGGGCCGGAAAAGTGCAGAGCGTACCTGCTAGTTTTTTGATAACTAGCAAAAGTAGTCAGATTGTGCCGCACTTGTGTGCTGAACATCTGTAGTGACGTAAGAATCGATCTGTGTCGGACTGAGTCCGGCGGATCGAAGCTTACGTCACTAAATTCTACTTTTGCCGGTCTCTAGCCTTTGATAACTAAGGCGAATCAGCCTCGCCACAAATACGCTGCGGAATTCCAGCGTATTTGAGGTTGACGGCTTGATAATTACCCCCCACAGGGTCAAAGTTTCCTCAATGATGACGAATAGGGGGCGGATCGAACATCGCATATGTTCGCCCGATGCGGCGAACGCGAACAAGCTAAGATTGCCGGGAACTGTTCTCCGGCGAACTGTTCGCGACATCACTAATAGCATATATATCCAAAACAAAGAATACAAGAAATAAACTAATATAAGGGAAGGGGTAATATTAGAACCTAGAAGCTTGTGAACGTTAAAAACACAATTTATGCTTACCTGATAAATTTATTTCTCTTGTGGTGTATCCAGTCCACTGATCATCCATTACTTGTGGGATATTCTCATTCCCAACAGGAAGAGGACACCCACAGCAGAGCTGTAATATAGCTCCTCCCCTAACTGTCATAGCCAGTCATTCGACCGAAAACAAGCCGAGAAAGGAGCAACCATAGGGTGTAGTGGTTACTGTAGTTTAAATTTAAAAATTACCTGCCTTAAAATGACAGGGCGGGCCGTGGACTGGATACACCACAAGAGAAATAAATTTATCAGGTAAGCATAAATTGTGTTTTCTCTTGTAAGGTGTATCCAGTCCACTGATCATCCATTACTTGTGGGATACCAATACCAAAGCTAAAGTACACGGATGAAGGGAGGGACAAGGCAGGAACTTAAATGGAAGGAACCACTGCCTGTAAAACCTTTCTCCCAAATATAGCCTCCGAAGAAGCAAAAGTATCAAATTTGTAAAATTTTGAAAAAGTATGAAGCAAAGACCAAGTCGCCGCCTTGCAAATCTGTTCAACAGAAGCCTCATTTTTAAAGGCCCAAGTGGAAGCCACAGCTCTAGTGGAATGAGCTGTAATCTTTTCAGGAGGCTGCTGTCCAGCAGTCTCATAGGCTAAGCGGATTAAGCTTCTTAGCCAAAAAGAAAAAGAGGTTGCCAAAGCCTTTTGACCTCTCCTCTGTCCAGAGTAGACAACAAACAAAGCAGATGTTTGACGAAAATCTTTAGTAGCTTGTAAGTAAAACTTTAAAGCACAGACCACGTCCAGATTGTGTAACACAAGGATGGAACCACAATCTCTTGATTGATATTCTTGTTAGATACCACCTTAGGTAAGAACCCAGGTTTGGTACGCAGGACTACCTTATCCATATGAAAAATCAGATAAGGAGAATCACATTGTAAGGCAGATAGCTCAGAGACTCTACGAGCCGAGGAAATAGCTACACAAAAAAAAAAAAGAACTTTCCAAGATAAAACTATGGAATGAAGAGGTTCAAACGGAACTCATTGAAGAACCTTAAGAACCAAGTTTAAGCTCCATGGTGGAGCAACAGGTTTAAACACAGGCTTGATTCAAACTAAAGCCTGACAAAATGCCTGAACGTCTGGAACATCTGCCAGACGCTAGTGCAAAAGAATAGACAGAGCAAAAATCTGTCCCTTTAAGAAACTAGCTGACAATCCTTTTTCCAAACCTTCTTGGAGAAAAGATAAAATCCTAGGAATCCTGACCTTACTCCATGAGTAACCCTTGGATTCACACCAATAAAGATATCTACGCCATACCTTATGGTAAATTTTCCTGGTGACAGGCTTTCGTGCCTGTATTAAGGTATCAATAACTGACTCGGAGAAGCCACGCTTTGATAAAATCAAGCATTCAATCTCCAGGCAGTCAGCCTCAGAGAAATAAGATTTGGATGGTTGAAAGGACCCTGAAGTAGAAGGTCCTGTCTCAGAGGCAGAGACCATGGTGGAAAGGATGACATGTCCACTAGATCTGCATACCAGGTCCTGCGTGGCCACACAGGTGCTATCAGAATCACTGATGCTCTCTCCTGCTTGATCTTGGCAATCAGTCGAGGGAGCAGAGGAAACGGTGGAAACACATAAGCCAGGTTGAAAGACCAGGGCGCTGCTAGAGTATCTATCAGTGCCGCCTTGGGATCCCTGGACCTGGATCCGTAACACGGAAGCTTGGCGTTCTGGCGAGATGCCATGAGATCCAGTTCTGGTTTGCCCCAACGGAGAATCAGTTGTGCAAATACCTCCGGATGGAGTTCCCACTCTCCCGGATGAAAAGTCTGACGACTTAGAAAATCCGCCTCCCAGTGCTCTACACCTGGGATATGGATAGCTGATAGGTGGCAAGAGTGAATCTCTGCCCAGTGAATTATTTTTGAAACTTCTAACATCTCTAGGGAACTTCTTGTTCCCCCTCGATGGTTGATGTAAGCTACAGTCGTGATGTTGACCGACCGAAATCTGATGTACCTCAGATTTGCTAACTGAGGCCAAACCTGAAGAGCCTTGAATATCGCTCTTAGTTCCAGAATATTTATTGGAAGGAGAGACTCCTCCTGAGTCCACGATCCCTGAGCCTTCAGGGAGTTCCAGACTGCACCCCAACCTAGAAGGCTGGCATTTGTTGTTACAATAGTCCAATCTGGCCTGCGAAGGTCATACCTTTGGACAGATGGACCCGAGATAGCCACCAGGGAAGAGGATCCCTGGTCTCTTGGTCCAGATTCAGTTGAGGGGCCAAATCTGTGTAATCCCCGCTGACTGAGCCTGCATAGTTGCAGCGGTCTGAGATGTAAGCGTGCAAACGGCACTATGTCCATTGCCGCTACCATTAAGCCGATTACTTCCATACACTGAGCCACCAAAGGGCGCGGAAAGGAATGAAGAACCCGACAGGAATTTAGAAGCTTTGATAACCTGGACTCCGTCAAGGTAAATTTTCATTTCTACAGAATCTATCAGAGTCCCTAGAAAGGAAACTCTTGTGAGTGGGGATAGAGAACACTTTTCCTCGTTCACTTTCCACCCATGCGACCTCAGAAATGCCAGTACTACGTCCGTATGAGACTTGGCAATTTGGAAGTTTGATGCCTGTATCAGGATGTCATCTAAATAAGGTGCTACTGCTATGCCCCGTGGCCTTAGGACCGCCAAAAGCGACCCTAGAACCTTTGTAAAGATTCTTGGGGCTGTAGCTAATCCAAAGGGAAGAGCTACAACTGGTAATGCCTGTCTTGAAAGGCAAACCTGAGAAACCGATGATGATCTTTGTGTATCGGAATGTGAAGATAAGCATCCTTTAGATCCACTGTAGTCATATATTGACCCTCCTGGATCAGTGGTAGGATGGTACGAATAGTTTCCATCTTGAACGACGGAACTTTGAGGAATTTGTTTAAGATCTTTAGATCCAAAATCTGTCTGAAGGTTCCCTCTTTTTTGGGAACCACAAAACAGATTTGAGTAAAAACCCTGTTCCTGTTCCTCCTTTGGAACTGGATGGATCACTCCCATAACTAGGAGGTCTCGTACACAGTGTAAGAATGCCTCACTCTTTATCTGGTTTGCAGATAATTGTGAAAGGTGAAATCTCCCTTTTGGGGGGGAAGCTTTGAAGTCCAGAAGATATCCCTGGTATATAATTTCCAACGCCCAGGGATCCTGAACATCTCTTGCCCACGAATGGGCGAAGAGTGAAAGTCTGCCCCCTACTAGATCCGTTACCGGATAGGGGGTCGTTCCTTCATGCTGTCTTAGAGGCAGCAGCAGGCCTTTTGACCTGATTACCTTTTTTCCAGGTCTGGTTTGGTCTCCAGACCGTCTTGGATTGAGCAAAAGTTCCCTCTTGTTTATTATTAGAGGAAGTTGATGCCGCACCTGCCTTGAAGTTTCGAAAGGCACGAAAATTAGACTGTTTGGCCCTAGATTTGGACCTGTCCTGAGGAAGGGCACAACCTTTTCCTCCCGTGATATCAGCAATAATCTCCTTCAAACCAGGCCCGAATAGGGTCTGCCCCTTGAAGGGAATGTTAAGTAGCTTAGATTTTAAAGTCACGTCAGCTGACCATGATTTAAGCCATGGAGCTCTGCGCGCCTGTATAGCAAAACCAGAATTCTTAGCCGTTAGTTTATTCAAATGAACAATGGCATCAGAAATAAAATAATTGGCTAGCTTAAGTGCTCTAAGTTTGCCAAGTATGTCATCCAATGGAGTCTCTACCTGTAAAGCCTCTTCCAGAGACTCAAACCAGTACGCCGCAGCAGCAGTGACAGGGGCAATGCATGCAATGGGCTGTAGGATAAAACCTTGTTGAATAAATATTTTCTTAAGGTAACCTTCTAATTTTTTATCCATTGGCTCTAAAAAAGCACAACTGTCCTCGACAGGGATAGTAGTACGCTTTGCTAGAGTAGAAACTGCTCCCTCCACCTTAGGGACTGTCTGCCATAAGTCCCGTGTGGTGGCGTCTATTGGAAAACATTTTTCTAAAAATAGGAGGGGAAGAGAACGGCACACCTGGTCTATCCCATTCCTTATTAATAATTTCTGTAAACCTTTTAGGTATTGGAAAAACATCAGTACACACCGGCACTGCAAAGCATTTATCCAGTCTACAAAATTTCTCTGGCACTGCAATGGTATCACAGTCATTCAGAGCAGCTAAAACCTCCCTAAGTAACACGCTGAGGTGTTCAAGCCTAAATTTAAATGTAGAAATATTAGAATCAGGTATCTTTCCTGAGTCATTAACATCACCCACTGACTGAAGCTCTCCTTCCTCAGCTTCTGCATATTGTGAGGCAGTATCAGACATGGTTCTTAAAGCGTCAGTATGCTCTGCATTTTGTCTCACCCCAGAGCTATCTCGCTAACCTCTAAGTTCAGGTAGTCTGGCTAATACCGCTGACAGTGTATTATCCATGACTGCCGCCATGTCTTGAAAAGTAAACGCTATGGGCGCCCTAGATGTACTTGGCGCCATTTGAGCGTGAGTCCCTTGGGCGGGAGTCAAAGGGTCTGACACGTGGGGAGAGTTAGTCGGCATAACTTTTCCCTCGTCAGATTCCTCTGGTGATAATTTTTTTAAAAACAGAATATGATCTTTATTGCATAAAATGAAATCAGTACATTTGGTACACATTCTAAGAGGGGGTTCCACCATGGCTTTTAAACATAATGAACAAGGAGTTTCTTCTATGTCAGACGTGTTTATACAGACTAGCAATGCGACTAGCAAGCTTGGAAAACACTTTAAATCAAGTTAACAAGCAAATATAAAAAACGGTACTGTGCCTTTAAGAGAAACAAATTTTGTCAGAATTTGAAAAACAGTGAAAAAATGCAGTAAATCAAATGAAATTTTTACAGTGTATGTAATAGGCTAGCAGAGCATTGCATCCACTTGCAAATGGATGATTAACCCCTTAGTTCAAAAAACGGATCAAAAAAACGAAATAGACTTTTTTTTAACAGTCACAACCAACTGCCACAGCAAGCTGTGGTCCTACCTTCCCCAATAAACGACTTTGGAAAGCCTTTGAGCCCTTTAGAGATGTCCTATAGCATACAGGGGACTCCTGAGGGAAGCTGGATGTCACAGTTTGTAATTTTAACTGCACCAACTGTAACTTTTATACTATAACAGTGGAAAGCCTCAGTAAAACTGTTTCTAGTCAAAATTTAAGCCAGCCATGTGGAAAAAACTAGGCCCCAATAAAGTTTTATCACCAATGCATATATAAAAATGATTAAACATGCCAGCAAACGTTTATATTGCAATATCATATAGGTATTACCCCTGGGAGTAAGCATGATACCAGTCGTTATTAAATCACTGTATTCAGGCTTAACTTACATTAATCCGGTATCAGCAGCATTTTCTAGTGTTTTCCATCTCTAGAAAAAATTATAACTGCACATACCTGATAGCAGAATAAACTGCACGCCATTCTCTCGCTGAAGTTACCTTATCTGTGTAATCCCCTCAGACATATGTGAGAATAGCAATGGATCTTAGTTACAACCTGCTAAGATCATAGAAACCTCAGGCAGATTCTTCTTCTATTTACTGCCTGAGATAAAATAGCACAACTCCGGTACTATTTAAAAATAACAAACTTTTGATTGAAGAAAATAAACTAACTATATTTAACCACTCTCTCCTACAACATCCTAGCTTGTTGAGAGTTGCAAGAGAATGACTGGCTATAACAGTTAGGGGAGGAGCTATATTACAGCTCTGCTGTGGGTGTCCTCTTGCAACTTCCTGTTGGGAATGAGAATATCCCACAAGTAATGGATGATCAGTGGACTGGATACACCTTACAAGAGAAACATACAGTAATCCAGAGACATGAGAGCATATGAAAGGATAACTATATCTAGACTATAACTTACATTAAACAAAATTATTATCTTGTCCAATGGAGACAATATAGTTTATGGGGAAATATTAATCTAAACTAAATGCGGCAATATTGTCTCATCCAAACTACTCAATGGAACTATTTGCTCCTTAAAGATATAATACTAGCTTTTAATGTTAAATGGGTGATTTCAGTGGAATCTACGTTCCTATGTTTATTAAGTAAACAAAAAGATTAGGGGGGGCGGAGTGATACCTAGGAGGAACACGGTTACAAGCCTGCTAGGGCTAACCAAATATGGAGTATAAGGAACTCTCTCAAAATGAATCAATTTGAAAGCAAATTAGGTGCATAGTGAAACCACTTTAGCTCCATCCATGTGTATAGATATAACTATGGCTATAAAAGCCAGGCACTCTGAATGAACTGGTTAGGTATATATGTTGAGTGCTAGGTTATCTTTACATGAGAGCATATAATAAATAATAAATAATGTAGCCATCTCAATTGGAGAAGTATAGGCTTATGTTGCCACTCTGAAGGACAAATTTATCACTAGAATGCTATTATTCACCTTAATATAGGTGATCTAGGAGACTGTATTGCAGTTTTGTATATATAATACCTCTAAGTATAGCTGTATCAGTAAAAACAAAAGGCATTCAATGAACTATAAAAACATTGTATATAGAATAGCACTCTTAACAAAACATAAATGCTGAGCACGCAGAATGAGATAAGTATATGGCAATAGAGCTATATTAAAAAATGCCAAGCAATTTTATGTATATAAACTAATACTAAAAGTACATTCATATTAACCAAATAAGTATCTGCTTAGAGCTTAGTAGTCTAACCCTCTTCAACCTGTCTAACAGCGCACTGCCTGTCTAATAGAACACTCTTAACAGAACATATATACTGAGCACACGATATAAAGAAGGTAAAATATATTGCAGCTTCCTAAGTAGGACTGCTAAAAGAGTAGTCACCAAACTAGGTAGGACCCTTAGTAATATACTGATGTTGAATAAAATATCTGACATACTTTCTCTATCATCATGCACGCATGGACTTACTAGTAAACAGAGAGTATGCATGAATACACTGCCCTTCGGCCTCAACAGTAATACCTAATACCAATAAAATAACAAAAACATAACATTGAGAGAGGTATAAGCATGAATGAACTGATAATCAACAGTAAGGAACTGATAATAAAATCCTTATGGAAAGTCCAAGATTTATAATGTCCAAGACGTATTTAAGATCTGAAACTACTGCCATCAAGAATCTAAGGGAAACTACAAACCCTATATTTTATGTATTTTTATCAGGTATTTATCAGGCTAGCAAACCGTCATGAAACACATGTCCCAAATTATTTCTCAGTTACAGGCTACAACTAATGAACGGGAGCTTGTATGCTCCTATCCTATGCCATGTCTGTCTTGAATTATTGTAGCTGCCTGTAATCGCACTTTGCAGATGGTGGGTTTCTTGTGCTTGTGTGCTCCTGTATCGTCTGAAAAATCCTGGGCATGCACAGCAAGAAAATATCTCTGTATGGCTTTATCCCCAGCATCTCTCCTTAACAGGTATTCACAAACCTTAGCATTAGACCACTGCCTAGAGAGGTTACCAGATTCTGAGTCCAGGTCATACCCAGATTTAACATCGCACTTCTGCCTTTCACCCCATAGTCCAGCAAGAATCCTCTTTTTCAGGGTCGGGTCCGCAAATTGGATCGTCATAGCCTCTGAGACTCGATTATATTCTCTCCAGCCAGTAAGCATTACCACCCCGTCTATTTTTGTCAGAAACTCCTGATGATCAGCATGTAGTTTCCCCCGGGGTTCGGGCGCATCCCCCGGTGGGCAATTAGGTGAGGAAGGCTGGGAGGAGTTCCGACCAGAGAGATCTGGCATTATATCATATCGGCAGGTTTGGGGGTTCGATATGGGTAATATAGCTGTACTCTGGAATGATCCAGTTTCCCTACAGGTATCGGCGTCTGTGAAACGATATCTCCAGGACTAGCGGCCTGTAAAAGAGTGGCTATTCTCCGCTGCAGCGTGATCTCAAAGTCTGCAAAGAGATTTAGGAGAGATAAAGAAATATCCTCCATGTTGAATGCCCAAGAAAAATCTGTAGATGTAGTCAATAATAGTGTCCGCTTTTTCTTTTTTAGATAGGATTTCCTGTCGTAGGCCTCATGAATGCCAGGAAGCTACCTCGTGGCTTTGTTGAAAGAGCTGAAATATCAAGATTTCCCGGTAAATGCTCAAAACTTCACCCAGGTCTTGTTAGGTAACAGTTTGGGACAGGTTCCCAATTAGTTTGCTCCAGGATCTATAGAATTTTGGGGTTAATCTTCATAAAAAGAGCTATGTAGGAGCAGGAGCTCACAGAATGTACATCTAGTCGCTGTGGTCGTTAACTCCGCCCCACCCGGCTGTTTCCTTTTTAATAATATTAGTTTTCTAATAACGTTGGTTTTTTAATTATGCTAAGATTTCTGTTCAAGCAGTTCAAGCATATCTACATAGTAAATATGTTTGAAAGTTATCTGTATATTTAAATTTTTAAGTTGTTATGTATATATATAGATTTTTCACATTATGCTCATATTGCTTATGTTTTTCTGTTCTGTTTAACCCATATACAAGATTTGATATTATCCCTTTAGGGACTTTAATAATCTCTATGTTCTCAAATTGATTTTAGTAAATTCCTAAGTGTTCATTTTGAACTCATATTTATATATCTTTGAGCATTTTTAGTGTTTTCATAGATAATATGGATTATATGGATTATAATTCTAGCACTGCTATGGTTCATTCCTAATTTATTTGTAATAAAAAAACAATGTCAGTTCAGACATCGTATTAAGTTTGTGCCCAAATGTCTTTATAAATATACAGTTGCAAGAAAAAGTATGTAAACCCTTTGGAATGATATGGATTTCTGTACAAACTGGTCATAAAATGTGATCTGATCATCATCTAAGTCACAACAATAGACAATGACAGTCTGCTTAAACTAATAACACACAAAGAATGAAATGTTGCCATGTTTTTATTGAACACACCATGTAAACATTCACAGTGCAGGTGGAAAAAGTATGTGAACCCCTAGACTAATGACATCTCCAAGAGCTAATTGGAGTGAGATGTCAGCCAACTGGAGTCCAATCAATGTGATGAGATTGGAGGTGTTGGTTACAGCTGCCCTGCCCTATAAAAAACACACACCAGTTCTGGGTTTGCTTTTCACAAGAAGCATTGCCTGATGTGAATGATGCCTCGCACAAAAGAGCTCTCAGAAGACCTACGATTAAGAATTGTTGACTTGCATAAAGCTGGAAAGGGTTATAAAAGTATCTCCAAAAGCCTTGCTGTTCATCAGTCCACGGTAAGACAAATTGTCTATAAATGGAGAAAGTTCAGCACTGCTGCTACTCTCCCTAGAAGTGGCCGTCCTGTAAAGATGACTGCAAGAGCACGGCGCAGACTGCTCAATGAGGTGAAGAAGAATCCTAGAGTGTCAGCTAAAGACTTACAAAAGTCACTGGCAAATGCTAACATCCCTGTTAGCGAATCTACAATACGTAAAACACTAAACAAGAATGGATTTCATGGGAGGATACCACAGAGGAAGCCACTGCTGTCCAAACAAAACATTGCTGCACGTTTACAGTTTGCACAAGAGCAAATGGATGTTCCACAGCAGTACTGGCAAAATATTCTATGGACAGATGAAACCAAAGTTGAGTTGTTTGGAAGAAACACACAACACTATGTGTGGCGAAAAAGAGGCACAGCACACCAACATCAAAACCTCATCCCAACTGTGAAGTATGGTGGTGGGGGCATCATGGTTTGGGGTTGCTTTGCTGCGTCAGGGCCTGGACGGATTGCTATCATCGAAGGAAAAATGAATTCCCAAGTTTATCAAGACATTTTGCAGGAGAACTTAAGGCCATCTGTCTACCAGCTGAAGCTCAACAGAAGATGGGTGTTGCAACAGGACAATGACCCAAAGCATAGAAGTAAATCAACAACAGAATGGCTTAAACAGAAGAAAATACACCTTCTGAATTGGCCCAGTCAGAGTCCTGACCTCAACCCGATTGAGATGCTGTGGCATGACCTCAAGAAAGTGATTCACACCAGACATCCCAAGAATATTGCTGAACTGAAACAGTTCTGTTAAGAGGAATGGTCAAGAATTACTCTTGACCGTTGTGCACGTCTGATCTGCAACTACAGGAAATGTTTGGCTGAAGTTATTGCTGCCAAAGGAGGTTCAACCAGTTATTAAATCCAAGGTTCACATACTTTTCCCACCTGCACTGTGAATGTTTACATGGTGTATTCAATAAAAACATGGCAACATTTAATTTGTGTGTTATTAGTTTAAGCAGACTGTGATTGTCTATTGTTGTGACTTAGATGATGATCAGATCACATTTTATGACCAATTTGTGCAGAAATCCATATCATTCCAAAGGGTTCACATACTTTTTCTTGCAACTGTATCACTATACATCATTCCATTTGTATAGTATGTTACAGCTCACACTCGCCAGTCATAAGTATATACATTCATGTACAACTGCCCAAATCCAAGATGGCGGTATTAACCTTGACAACACTGATTGTCTTTTTGTTTGAGGGCCAGATACACACTATGTATGACACAATGTTTTGTGCACTAATTCCTAAAATCTATTAGAAAAGTATTATTTAAGATATGTCACGGCCTGTATTCTGTGGCGCGTCATTACGCCACACCTCTTAAACACATGATTGGCTAATGTAGCCTTTAAATATTTCAAGCCTCCACACAGCTGGTATATTCTTGATAAAGGCCTCATTGTAGGCTGAAACGCGCAGACATCTGTTGTTAACAACATACCAGCCCGAGTTTGTTTAGAACGGTGAGCACATTTCCACTCTTATTTTGCTAGTCGTTTCTGTTTTGTGCAGTCATTTTTTTTCTTTTTCCACAGGTTTCTCCCTATAATTGACTCACTCTGCAAACTTTATAATCGACTTACTCTGGAAATGGAACACATCTCTCCTTCCCCTTGCCCGTGGACTCTACTCCTGGACACTTTTTTTCGGGGACATTACAAATAATCCCATTGACTTGGGTCCTATCACCACCTTCCCTTTTTTTTGGTCACATATATATATATTTTTTCGGCCATCTTTTTTGAACACTACCATAGCCTATGTGCACAAAGTACCTTATTTTTAAGATCGGCCAATCTTTTTCTTCTGTTAATCAGTTTCAGGTTAAAACCTTTTACCCAAGCTGTTTTTAAACTGCAGCTGTTACGTCTATTTCATATAGGTATCCGTTATTGCTATATCTGTTTCTCTAACCTTTCTTTTTATTGAAATTGATTTTAGTAAATGTCACTTTTAACATATTGCTATCTGCCTGAATCATATTGTTAAATACTCCGTAACATTTGCTCTACATATATGTTACAATTTGTCTAAAATCCCATAGCATTACGAACATACCATAACAACCAGCAAGTTTCGGCTCACTATTATACACAGTAATATAGAGCCAGCGTTAGCTTACTATATCAGTTTTTTATTAATATCTGACTTTTTATACACGGCTTTTCCTGTTCCCATTATTTATGATAGGCTTTATGAAAATATTGTATATTATATAACAGTATCAATTACTACTTATCATATATTGGACCTCAACACAAGTGTACTTAAGCCTCCTTTTGGAAGCGCTCCTTCGCACACACTTTGTTCTCTAAACCTAGAACGATTTAGTTAGGTAATCGTTCCTCTCTGAAGTGAGCTTGTACACCTAACATTTGGCGCTGTCCTCTATATAGATTTTCCACTTTAATTTTTACCATTAGAAATCTCCCCTCTGGGTCCACATTGATATGTAGAACTTTATAGTTTATCTTTTCCCTATCAAGATCGCGACACCTCATTTCCTCTCAATGCTAGGGGAGGAAAGGACTTGCTTAACCCATGAACATTTTAATTTTAAGACTTCCTCTGATTTTAAATGAGTTTTCTGGAGGAAAGCTATATCAGTATTTATTTTCCACAGGTGGGATATTATTGTCTTCCGTTTACTAGGAGAAGTAATGCCTCCAATGTTCTAAGAAACCAACTTAAATCTACCTACTGTCTCCATCGGCTATAAGGAAGGGGGAGACCTCAACACAAGTGTACTTAAGCCTCCTTTTGGAAGCGCTCCTTCGCACACACTTTGTTCTCTAAACCTAGAACGATTTAGTTAGGTAATCGTTCCTCTCTGAAGTGAGCTTGTACACCTAACATTTGGCGCTGTCCTCTATATGGATTTTCCACTTTAATTTTTACCATTAGAAATCTCCCCTCTGGGTCCACATTGATATGTAGAACTTTATAGTTTATCTTTTCCCTATCAAGATCGCGACACCTCATTTCCTCTCAATGCTAGGGGAGGAAAGGACTTGCTTAACCCATGAACATTTTAATTTTAAGACTTCCTCTGATTTTAAATGAGTTTTCTGGAGGAAAGCTATATCAGTATTTATTTTCCACAGGTGGGATATTATTGTCTTCCGTTTACTAGGAGAAGTAATGCCTCCAATGTTCTAGGAAACCAACTTAAATCTACCTACTGTCTCCATCGGCTATAAGGAAGGGGGAGAGAAGAAAAAAAAAAAAAAAAAAAAAAAAAAAAAAAAAAGGGGGGGGGGGGGATAGAATTCCAAAGACACATAAAAAAACAAAACAAAAACAAACCACCCCAAACTGTCCCACCCTTCGCCCAGGGCCATGAGGAGCAAGCCAAAAAGGACTGTCAGAAGCAAAAACAAAAGGAAGTAAGTTTTTAAGCCTATCTAACTCATCCATAAACAGAGGGATATATTTTAGCAACAAATTTTCCTGCTTCCTTAGCTGAGTCAAAAATTTTTATTTAATTATCAACCGTTAACTTAAGCCTAGCTGGGTAAATTAGTGTAGCTTGAAAACCCTAATTAATTTTGTTCATATTGGGGCTAGAGCCCTCCGTTTTGCAGCTGTCTCAGCAGAGAAATCTTTAAATGACATTATTTTTGCATCTTTCAAGTAAATAGGTTGGTTCTTTCGAAAAATTGTAGTAACATAACTTTGTCCTAAAAGTTTAACACTTATGCAATAATTGGCCTAGTGTTCCCTTTGCCAGATATATGCCTACCAAGCCTGTGTACCCTAATACTATTTGTGGCTGAGACTGGGGGAACTGTAAAAGTTACGCTAGAGTAACAGTTATCAAATTATTGAGGTCCTCATACTGCTTTTCCTCTGGCACCCCTATAATTCTAAAGTTGTTCCTCCTGGAACGATTCTCTAAATCTTCTAACTTTCCCTGAATTTTCAGGAGGTTACAGGTTGTGGCTTCTAGCTTAGTGTTCTGAACTACAGTGAGGTCTTCCAAATCAGAGATTATTTGTTCTGCCTCTGATAATCTATTAGAGAATTGTCTGACTTAATTTGTTAAAAGTGAAATATCTTGCTTAATCTCATTCTTGAGAATATCAAATTTAGGAGCCAAAGCTTCAGAGATACAAACCACCAGTGATTGAATATCCAGTGTCTCAATGAGATGCAGTGGATTAACAGCGACAGGATGTATACCTGCCGAGGTCTCCAGAGTTTTCTTATTTTTTCTGTCTTTTTGTCTTACCGCCATAACCGAAGGAGAAATTCTAGAGTGAGTATTTAGAAATGTATCCATGTGGTTGTGACAGTGAAAAAAAGATACCCCAATTGGTAAAAAAAGAGAGTAAAAAGTATATGGCAGGGGAAAACCCCTGACAAGATGAGGTGAGAAAAATCTAAAGTGGAAGAATTTATTATTATCCCGCAGGGAAAAAAAAAAAGAAAGTCACCTTACCCAAGTGCTTAATTGTGAACTGTGAGAATATAAAGCAAAGAAAAAGAAGGAAAAAAAAATTACTGACGTGCTTACAGAATTTTTGAATCAGTTATAGAGAGTGACAAATCGATTATCCCAACTCGACAATATAGGGATCACCACAGGAGGGCCCTGCAGGCAACCATCATAACCCACCGCACCTTCTGAGCTATCCCTATTGTAGCAAGCCCCAAACAGGGAAATCACTGCAGATAGGAGTAAGGACTATAAATTTACAATTCCCTTTAACCTATGTATAGTATTTCTATGATCCCAAACCTTGGGAGAAAAAGGAGACTTGTTACAATAAATAACCTATTACCCCAAAGTATACCTAGTAATAGGGTTCTAAAGGTATAAGAAGATGGAGGGATTATTTTAACCCCTAAACCCACATTATACAAGTTTAGTTTATACTAAACAGTATTCATACAATAGTTAAACAACTTCATTAAGGGTTAAATGTACAGTAAGTGAATAAAGGGTTGGGTAAACAATTTAACCCCTATACATGAAAAAGAAAAACTGCAAAGTAAAGTTCATCTAAATCAATGCAGGTGAAAGAACCAGCACAGGGAAGTTACAGTGCTACTTTTATAATACAGCCTTAATTACCAATACCCATGCTAGAAATAAAAGTATATACAATAGTAGTCTTTAGTTAAGTCCTTTCACTGAAAAAGCCCTCTCGTACAGCGCCCATGGAAGGAGAGGAACAGGCGGGTGGATAGCAGCCCGGTCTCTGGCAAACACTCCGATGCTCAAGCTTATGTGTGTAGCAGGCTGTAAGCGGGTAAGTAGGATCTGAACCCCCCTCGCGCAGCACCTGTGGGAGGGGGGGAAATCACCAGGTGTGTATTTTACAACTATGAAGCCGGTTGTACTCAAGCAATAAGGCCAGTCCTTTAAAGTTGCTGCAACATGCAGCTCAGTGCAGTGTAATAGCAATGATAGAGCGCCGGTAGCAGTATCGAGTATGCTAGGAAAGCAGCCTAAGGTCCAGGGTTTTCGGCACAAGATTTCTCCACCAATGGCTCTCTGGGAAACACAGAGCAAGCGTTTGCGTGACCTTGCGCTTGTGCTCCTCCCCCGGAAGCAGAGTATGCCAGAGCATGCAATTTTAAGCAACTTTCTAACTTACTCCTATTATTATTTTTTCTTCATTCTCTTGCTATCTTTATTTGAAAAGCAAGAATGTAAGTTTAGAAGCCGGCCCATTTTTGGTTCACAACCTGGGTTGTCCTTGCTGATTGGCCAGCACCAATTAACAAGTGCTGTCCAGCATTCTGAACCAAAAATCCGCTGACTCCTTAGCTTAGATGCCTTCTTTGTCAAATAAAGATAGCAAGAGATTACGAAGAAAAATTGATAATAGGAGTAAATTAGAAAGTTGCTTACAATTGCATGCTCTATCTGAATCATGAAAGAAAAAAATTGGCTCCAGTGTCCCTTTAATGATGATGACTTAAGGCTGTGCCTATGTGGGATACTGTAAAACAAAATAAAAATTAAATATAAAAATGATATATATATATATATATATATATATATATATATATATATTTTTATATTAAATTTTTATTTGTTTTACAGTGTCTTCACATTGAATTTCAGCTGTGCATGCGGCCATAGCAAAATCGGACAGGACAACTTCCTTGTCAGAATCTGCTACCTCTCAGTGCGCATGCTGCTGATTTACATAATCACATTCCACACATTTCTTTTTAACATATGTGGAGTGCGATTAAATACAGAGCATACGCAGTCAGAGGTAGCAAAATCTGATAGAACACCGGACTTATTTGTCTACATTGAAACAAAGTTCTGATGTAAACAAATAAGTAAAAATTTAAATCACATGATCGTTCATGTGATTTCAATGATGGGATCAGGTAAGTTTAGAAGCCGGCCCATTTTTGGTTCACAACCTGGGTTGTCCTTGCTGATTGGCCAGCACCAATTAACAAGTGCTGTCCAGCATTCTGAACCAAAAATCCGCTGACTCCTTAGCTTAGATGCCTTCTTTGTCAAATAAAGATAGCAAGAGATTACGAAGAAAAATTGATAATAGGAGTAAATTAGAAAGTTGCTTAAAATTGCATGCTCTATCTGAATCATGAAAGAAAAAAATTGGCTCCAGTGTCCCTTTAATGATGATGACTTAAGGCTGTGCCTATGTGGGATACTGTAAAACAAAATAAAAATTAAATATAAAAATTATATATATATATATATATATATATAATTTTATATTAAATTTTTATTTGTTTTACAGTGTCTTCACATTGAATTTCAGCTGTGCATGCGGCCATAGCAAAATCGGACAGGACAACTTCCTTGTCAGAATCTGCTACCTCTCAGTGCGCATGCTGCTGATTTACATAATCACATTCCACACATTTCTTTTTAACATATGTGGAGTGCGATTAAATACAGAGCATACGCAGTCAGAGGTAGCAAAATCTGATAGAACACCGGACTTATTTGTCTACATTGAAACAAAGTTCTGATGTAAACAAATAAGTAAAAATTTAAATCACATGATCGTTCATGTGATTTCAATGATGGGATCAGGTCAAGGGGGAGTGCCTATGACGCTAGGCATGCCCACCAGCCCGCGATCCCAGTTAGGAAGCTGCTATAGCTTAAGTACAGCCAAATGGCTAGGACATTCCATGCCGTCCTAACGGCGCTAAAGCCCAGCGCAGTTAGGATGGCATGAAATGTCCTAACGGCGGGAAGGATTTAACTACTATCATTCTGCACTTCTATTATTTTGACTATAGTAACATACCTCCAAACAAGCTGTGGCTGGGCATCAGACTAGGCACTAGCGACAACATGAAACCATTATCCAATTGGTTGTGCATCTGGTGACCTCACAGAGACACGGACCAATCAGATTATGCAATAACGGCTGAGGGCAGATACGCTCCAGAAAGTTTTGTTCTAATCAGAGCCTCGCAACTGCCACTGGGAACCTAACCATGGGTCGCACACCCCAACATGGTTTTAAAGGTTCTTCGACAGAATGTGCATGCGACGGATAATAATCTGACAGACAAATGTCCATCGGATAACAGTTCGGTCTGTCCGAGAATCTTTAACCGCTGTGGGGGTGGTTAGGTTACCAGAGGCGGTTCGCGTGCCTGAGGCTCTGACGTTATTGCATGATCTGATTGGTCCGTGTCTCTGTGAGGTCACCGAATGCGCAACCAATCTGATAATGGTTTTTATGTTGTCTAGTGCCTAGTGGCATCAGGGTCTCAGGATGTTGAGAGGGGGTGGTTAGCGGATGGGGTTGTGTCTAGTTGTTCTGTGGGAATTCTGCAAAGAGGGACAGAGCTCAGCTCAGAATTAGGAACAGTTTGGAGGTCTGTATTAATCCAGCACCCAAGTGTAAATACCACTAATCTGATAACTTGTTGCCTACATTATTAATATACGATATGACCTTTTAGCCCCACCTCTGGATAAATTGTTGTGGACGCCCATGAAAGGGGTTGTTATAATGTTTGTACTGTATTTTTAAATACGTTCATAAATGCTGTTCTTGGCATAATGCGTTGTTACACCTGTAGCAAAATTAGAGTCTTTAAAAATATTTGAAACAGTGACGCCAAACCGCTACTGAATAAGCAGAAGGCGGAGTAATCTCTAGAAATAGTGACGTCACGTAATTAGTCCGCCCTCTGCCTTACAGGAAATAATAGTGTAGCCTTTGTGTGCTGAAACGCATCTCTATAACGTCTTCCGCCACGCCATGGAGTGTCCACACCTCTCGGCAAATGTGTGTATAGCCCCTGACACCGCCACCTTCCCCAATGGCTGCCCCTCGTCTTGGTGCTGTAGCGGTGAGTCTGGCTCCTCCTCCTTGCTCTCTGCCCGGGTGTGGCGCAGCGCCGCCTGGCTGCAGTGACGAGGCAAGTCTCTGGATTCTGGGTTCGGCCTAGCTGTTGTGTCGGTAGCCTGCTAGTGGGGTGGAGCTCAAATATGTGTGTATTGTTTATATAGTAGACTCAGTGTGCGCGACCCATAACATCAAACGCGTGCAGAATTATTAAATCTGCATGCAGAGGACGTTAGGAATACAGCTAGTCTGTGAAGTAAACCATGTGTTTGAATAATATTTACCTTTTTATCAATGAACTAATAGATTACGTTATGTTTACATGTTAAATGCACCTTAAACATAAATAGAACGTTATTTATAACGTTACATATAAATATTCATCTAGTAAAGGTGTATGCATATGAAGTAATTATTATTTTGTACTCGTTAAAGCCTCACTGTGGAAATTCAATATATTTTCAATAAACCCTTTTAATGTATTTATTTGATGCATTTTAATACGGTTATGGCTTAAATGGACACTCAATGCAATTGCATAATTATACCACTTGATATCCTGCTATTATATATTTACAAATAGCATCTTCTACTGTCCTGTAACTCTGGTTACCATGATAACCACATTTACATAACATTACACAGATTGCTGATCAGTCTCACAACTCTTAGGGCTAGATTTATCAAAGCTGAGGCGTAGAGAGGGGCACGTATACACCCGCCCCTGTACGCCTCAGCTTGCCTGTGGCGGGGCAAAATTACCCGCAGGTAATCAACATTGCACACGAGCGCAATTTTGCGCTCGTGTGCAATCCCGCCCCCTGCCTGCACACAGCCAATCACGCGCGGGCAGGAGCTGTCAATCTCCTCGGTCGGACCTTAGAGGTGGCGAAGAGCTTAGGGTAGCAGCAGTCTGGTAACCGATACTTGATAAATTACGGCGAGCAAGTTCTTGTGAGAACTTACAGCCGTAGGGGCTTGATAAATCGAGCCCTAAAACTGTAAAATAAAGAACAGGTAGAAAACCCTTTATCCAAACTGCTTTGGACTAGAAAGTTTTGGATTTCAAAATAGTTTTCATTTTGGAATATTTGCATCTGCAAAATGGACAGTTTGGAGATGGGATGGGACCAAGTGTAAACAACAATATGTCAATTAGGCAATATTTACATGTCCTAATACCAGACATCCCAACCTACAAAAATTGATGCTAAAGTGCCCGGTATTTAACCCTTTAAGGACACAGCTTTCAGTTTGCTCAATTGTTTTATGACGGAAAAATTCCGTCATATGTCCTTAAAAGGTTAAAAATTCTATTAAAAACAGGGGCACTTTAATTCATCAATATTTACATTTCACTCCTGTTGTGAAAAAAAACTTACCTTTTTAATCTTGACAGCCGATCCAGCTTCCTCCACCCGTTGCAAAGCCTCTTCCTGGGTCTAAAATGAGGAATCCGGCTTCCTCCAATCACGTTGTTGAATCAGACACTGATTCCCCCCCGGGGGAAGCCGTGATTGGAGAATGACCTATCCATCATTTCTGATGTCAGAAATGGCTTGCGACGACCGGAGGAAGCTGGAGCTGCTGTCAAGTTTAAAAGGTAAGTATTTTTTCACAGCACAAGTGAAATGTAAATTTTGATGAATTAAAGTGCCCCTGTTTTTAATCAATTTTTTTTTAAAACCGGGCACTTTAGCATCAAAATTTACATTCACTTTTTTAAAAAAAAAAAAAAAAGTAGCTTTATTGCACAACCACATGCAACAAACCTATTTTTCAGTGATCGTACACTTGTTGAATGCTTAAATATTTTAGAATACTAAGTTTAATTAAGTCCAGTAAATGAGGTAGTATTTGTGTTTTTTATTTTATTAAAATCAGTGGGGGCTTTTTGGTTACTGATACATGCTTTGAGGGTTCTAAAGGCATTCCTTAAAGGGACAGTAAAGTAAAAAAAAATCTTTCATGATTTAAATAGGGTATGTAATTTTAAACAACTTTCCAATTTACTTTTATTACCAATTTTGCTTTGTTCTCTTGGTATTCTTAGTTGAAAGCTAAATCTAGGAGGTTAATGTGCTAATTTCTTAGACCTTGAAGACTGCCTCTAATCGGAAAGCATTTTGACAGTTTTTCACCACTAGAGGGCGTTAGTTCATGTGTTTTCAGATAGATAACATTGAGCTCCGGCGTGAAGCTCTTAAGAGCAAGCACTGATTGGCCTAAAAATGCATGTCTGTCAAAAGAACTGAAATAAGAGGGCAGTTTGCAGAGGCATAGATACAAGGTAATCACAGAGGTAAAAAGTATGTTATTATAACTGTGTTGGTTATGCAAAATTGGGGAATGGGTAATAAAGGGATTAGCTATCTTTTTAAACAACAAAAATTCTGGTGTTTACTGTCCCTTTAAAGAAACACTTCTGGATTTGGGCCACATTGGATCATGGTACTGGGAGATTGCATTCCATTTGCTGGCATCAGGGAGACTCCCTTAACTTCAGGGAGAGTTGGGATGTCTATAATACAGGTTTTATACATGTAAGCTAAAAGTAGTTCTTATATAATTTTAATACTTATATATATATATATATATATATATATATATATAGTACTTTAATCACAAAGGTAATATTTGTTAATTTAAATAAATATAGACTATTATTTGCATTTTAGAACACCAAAAACTAACCAGAGTCCCAGGCAGATATGACTGTGACTTAAAAGAGGGGAAAATAGTAATTTTTGACCATTTTTTTTTTTTTTTTTAATAAAATGTTAATTAAAAAGTTTGGGTTTTAGAATTTCAGATATTGTGATTTGTACCTGTACAACCAAGAAAGGGTAAAATGTTATTTTAGATTTTCCTTCTAATATGTGTGTGCCAAACCATTACTAGTAGTAATTGTCTTGCACCTGCAACATATCAGTGTGAAATGTAGTGTCCCTTCACTGCAGGCACAGCCTCTGCTCAATACACATACCAGTCAATGATTCCAGAAAATGTAGAATTTCTACCAGGATGTTCCAAACTGACTGTCAATCAGTAGGTACATTTTGTAAACATACTGAAGTCAAAATCTTTATTAACTGAAAGTGTTGTGAAAGCCCAAGTTAGGTCATGAAAATCTCATGTTTAACATGAAAAACAGTATGCTCCAATGCGATTAAAAGATTTAGTTGAGCTGACTTGTGCTTTCACTATGCTTCAATTAATGGGATATTCTAGTCCTAAAAAAATTAATTAATTTTTTTGTAGTGTTTCTCATACCGCTAAAGCATACTAGCTTTCCACTGTTCACCAAAATTAATAATTTTGCTTTCCAATTCTATGTAGCATGCACGCATCTACCAGGTGCAGCTAGTACTTATTGTCTTTCTATGTTACCTGTATACAACAGTAATAGATGTCCTCAAGTATTGTAAGTTGTTTTTTTTTTTTTTTTTCTAAACAGTTTGAATGCACATTTATAAAACGGCATTCCATTACTGTTTGCCGCATTTCACTTTTGGGAAAGCTTTCCTCAAGATTTTGGAGTGTGGCTGTGAGAATTAGTGAGGGTAAATCCTAGCTTTTGTGAAACGCTAGAATTTACCAGTTCAACAAATAAAGGGGACTTTCAGTCATGAAGTATCAAATACTTCATGCTGCAAGCTCCTTTGTCTGCAGTGTAGGGCACCTACACTATTTTTTTCAATGAGGTGACGCTTCCACATCTTAGTCAGTAGCCGTGCGGCCCAGTTGGCATTATGCCGGATAGCTAGCACGCTTTTGACTAAGATCACCTTAGCGGATTGAGTGTGAGATATAAAGCCTAAGATACTCAATGGAGGATGTTATTTACTCCTTTTATAATATATTTGGTCTCTACCTAACACTTGGGAGGAGTATAAGTGTGCTAGAAACAATCTAGTAACCAATACCCTCTTACTCCCCATTATGTCCCGTCAGTTAGTAAATCTACAGATCCAAGTCTGGCTTTTGCTATCCAGTAGGGGATTATTTTTATTTTCTATTGCTTTAGTTTTATCCTGGGGATGTAGCGTAGTGTTTCTAGTTTAAAAATCTGAGGTGTTTATGTATGTTTGTATATGTGTGTGTGTGTGTGTATGTGTGTGTATATATATATATATATATATATATATATATATAATGTGTGTTTTTATTTTATTTGTACAATAAAGACTGAGTTTTAAACTTCTACTGACCGTTGTCTGCACAAATACTTTTATATATATATATATATATATATATTACACCTTTAATATAAGACAGGGTTCAAATTTTAAAGTTCTTAGCTACTAGTCAGGCCAAAATGTTACTCGCCACTTCAGACCCCACCCGTCCACACCATGTCCTATACCCGCACCTGTATTTCATAAGACAGCAATAGAATATAGTGTAGGGATCCGCTATACCAAGTCCTAACATATTTTTGATGCCCACCCTTCAACTAATATGCAACTTTAAGTGCCGCACAGAATTTTAATCAGGTACTCAGATCAGGTAGTAGAATGTGCTGGTGGTCTGGGACTCCAGAATTTTAAGTGGATGCAGGGGGAGGTCTGGCAATTTTTGGCCCACGGGGAAAGTATTACCCAGTAGCCCAGGAACAGCAACTCCACCCTTTTTTAATTTTATAATCACAAATAAATTTAAAAAACAAAAAAACAAGCAAGGCAGTCTAAAATAGCATTTTAAATATGCTCAGTTTATCATCAATCAAGTACCACATTGCAAAAGGTCTGCACATACTATAATATTCTCTGCTCTGAAGGGTTATTGGGGAAAAAAACCACAATGCAAGTATCCACTTCATGATAGTTGTTGGTCTAATTACAGTGTGGACTTCAAAAAACTTCCATTCTCTGAGCATCTAGAGCAGAGCTTTCCAAACTTTTCATGTTGGTGACACACTTTTTAGACCTACATCATTTTGTGACACAGTAATTTAGTTGTACTAGCAAAAAGGAGGTTAAACTAACTTGTTTTAAGAGATACGGACACATACATAAATTATATAATAATGAAATGTATTTACAAGTAACAATATGTATGTGCAAGAATTAAAAATAAGTTTAATAACACCAATAGCTACACAGATCCCCTAGGTATCAATCACGTATCAACCATGCGATATGCGTAGCAAGCAGGCGGAAAGTCAGAAACCAAAAAAAAAAATTAAAAAAAAAATTGGTGCTGAAGCAGGGACACACCTACACACTGCTGCCGACACACTAGTGTGTCCCGACACACAGTTTGGAAAGCACTGATCTAGAGACTGCTAGGGTGTTATAATTTTTTTTATTTAGTTAGTATGGAGATAATTTAAAAAAATGATAATTTCAAAAATTAATCTTAAGGACCTGTAATAATGATTGTAATATAATGATCAGCAGCTATACCAGTAGCAGAGACATAAACAGGAATGTATTTATTGTATTTATACTCTGCCATACAAAGTAAATACAGAGTATATTTATATTGTACATTTCAAGACATTCAAAATGCCAGAAACTAATGAGCCATTCTATAAACTGGCAAGTGTGTTCTTTACAAAGGACCAGTCAATACAGTAGATTTGCATAATCAACAAATGCATGATAAGAAGACAATGTAATAGCACTTCGTCTGAACTTCAAATGAGAAGTAGATTTTTGTTAAATAAATTGCAAAGTTATGTCTATTTCCACTCCCCCTATATCATGTGACAACCATCAGCCAATCACAAATGCATATACGTATATGCTGTGAACTCTTGCACATACTCAGTAGGAGTTGGTGACTCAAAAAGTGTAAATATAAAAAGACTGTGCACATTTTGTTAATGGAAGTAAATTGGAAAGTTGTTTAAAATTGCATGCTGTATCTGAATCATGAAGTTTAATTTTGACTTGAGTGTCCCTTTTTAAGGTCACCTTTATGTTTCTTTTTATTTCTGTGCTTTTATTGTTAAAACAGATATTTTATGAAGTAAACAGACCTGACCTCTCCAAAAGAGTTCACTGTTGAGAAAGTCTAATACTGTGCGCATATTTTATATTGAAGAGCGCTGCTTTACAATAGACACCATAGAGTGGAATATAAGTGACATTGTCTGTAGAGAAGCTAGGAGAGGTGCTGTAATCATAGCTGTTAACTTCACTCTAACCATATCCACTCAGCATTGGCTTAATTTTAGATGGTGCCATAAGATCTAGCTCGCATTAAATGATCCTAGTAGGTTCAGTGTAGTTCCCCTCCTCTCTACCAGAGCTCCTAAATGTGCCTTTGTTGTTCTTACTGAGGGATTTCTCCTCTGTAGCGCTAGGGCAGATATTGTTCATTACTTTTGGGAATGCCAACATATTAATCAATTTTGGGGGGAAAAATAAGTTTTTGGACTTCTAAAATTATTAATGAAGAGCTAAAACTTGATTGTGACTATAATTTTCTCATTACCAAAAAATACTAGATATAGAGAGAAAACATTTATCGAAATGATAATTCTAGTGGTTAGATATTTGATACCGAAGAATTGGATATCTAAAAAAATTCCTACGGTAACAGAGTTTAAAGTAAAACTATATAATAAAATGGTATTGGAAGAATGTGTTGTAGACCATGATCAAGGAAAAGGAGTAGAAAGTTTTTTGTTTGTTTTTGTTTTTAAAAAGAAATGGGATCCATTTATTAAATCATACCCAGCTGAAACACAGAAAACATTTAATATACCCATTTCGTTCTACTGATTATTTAATGAATGCCATGGAAGAGCCGAGTATCCTCTAGTTTACTAATGGACTAAGATGTGATATAAAGGTGTTATGATGGGGCTAATAGTGTTATGGTGGGGCTAATGGTTTCAAGGGAGGAGGAGTGAGAGAGAGGTTAGTGGAGGAGATTTCACCCACTTTACCTTCTTTTTATTTTTTATTTAGGCAAACATTCTCGTGCTCAAAATGACCTGCGGTCATATTAGGTAGACTTTAATATGTATTTATTTTTTGAGATGTTAATGTTTTATATATTGTAAGATCCGATGTATAACTAGAAGCATTTATTGTTCTGTTTGCTATTTGACAATTATGTCTCTCTTTATATCAGACTTATTGTAAATATGAGGGTTGATGGAGGGGGGGGGAGAGTAGACCTTTACTCCTGTCCATTTCTAATCTTTCTCTGTTTCATTTCCCCCACTTCTTTTACTGAGAATTTTTAGTTTTCTTCACGTTTTAAAGGGACAGTAAACTCCATTCTTTTTGCCATGCACATACAAGAGCATTATTTAAAGGTACAATGAACTACTGGGTACAACTACAGTAACATGGTTACCGTTTTACCTCCTGTGCCTGCAGCTCTCTTCAAAGCTAATGTGCTAGTCTTCACACTTGGCACCGTTATCTTGAAATTTGAAGGATCAGTCAACAGTAGATTTGCATAATCAACAAATGCAAGATAACAAGACAATGCAATATCACTTAGTCTGAACTTCAAATGAGTAGTAGATTTTTTTTTATTTTTTTTTGCTGACCATTTTAAAATTTGTCTTTTTCCACTCCCCCTTGTACCATGTGACAGCCATCAGCCAATCACAAATGAATACACGTACCATGTGACAGCCATCAGCTATTCACAAATGCATACACACTTATTCGTGCACATGCTCAGTAGGAGCTGGTGACTCAAATGTTTAAATATAAAAAGACTGTGCACATTTTAGTTAATAGAAGTAAATTTGAAAGTTGTTTAAAATGGCATGCTCTTTCTGAATAATGAAAGTTTAATTTTGATTGAGTGTCCCTTTAAGTATTGTTACACATAGATCAGTGATATTGTCCATGTGCACAATAGCATGGTTGCATTTCTCTATTTTTCCTAGGGCTTTTTCTGTTTATGTAATTTTCAAACTATGTAAAAAAAATAAAATTTTCTTGAACGTAACAGTTTTGCTTTTATATTGTGTGAGTGCAATATACAGCTGTCAAAAAGCCAGCAATGTTACTGATTTGTGAAAGCACACTGCTTCTGTTATAGGAAGCAACCATTTGTGCATACCAAAATGGCAGAGTCCAGTATAAAAATGCGGGGCTTTACCAACTGGATTCTCTAGTGGGTTAAAATAAAAGAACAACTTTAAATGGACAGTCAACACTTACTTTAACATGTTTTTATATTGAAAATAACAAAACGGAGGTCCGCCTACACTATACCCCTCCTGCCTTGCCGCCTTGCTTCTGTCCTAATCAGCGGCGCTAACTACTCTAATACCCAGTAAATATGGATGCCGGACTCCCCCCACCATTACGTAGCTGCCTTCTTCTTCAACTGATAAGCAAATCAGAATCCAGGCATCGGACAGAAATTGCAAGCGCGTGCAATTTCAGTCCGAGGGAGGACTGGATTCTGATTTGCTTATCAGTTGAAGAAGAAGGCAGCTACGTAATGGTGGGGGGAGTCCGGCATCCATATTTACCGGGTATTAGAGTAGTTAGCGCCGCTGATTAGGACAGAAGCAAGGCGGCAAGGCAGGAGGGGTATAGTGTAGGCGGACCTCCGTTTTGTTATTTTCAATATAAAAACATGTTAAAGTAAGTGTTGACTGTCCCTTTAAAGAGAGGCAGGTACAGGAGAAAAAAACAATATCATTGTGAGTGGTACCGATGTAACTTTAGTTGTGCCTAGCAGTTAAAAGGCATGTTAAACTGTCTTTTTCATTGTTGTAATAAAAAAACACCTAAGCAGTTTAGTATTCTCAATAGAAATAATTGTAATATGTCTTATTCATCATTTTAAAAGGCTAGAACAAGAAAAAAGTTTTTTTTTTAAACGACTTTCCAATTTACTTTTATCATAAAATTTGCTTTGTTCTTATAGTATTCTATGTTGAAATCTAAACCTTGGTAGGCTTATATGCCAATTTCTAAGCCCTTGAAGGTCACCTTTTATCCCATTGCATTATGGCAGTTGTTTTTTTTTGTTTTGTTTTTTTTTTACAGAGAAACAGCACTAGTTCATTGTGCTCACTCCCTGGGAGTTATGAGTCTGCATTGATTGGCTAAAATGCAAGTCTGTAAAAAAATAATGAAATAAAGGGGCAGTCTGCAGAGGCTTTGATACAAGGTAATCAGAGGGGTAAAACGTATTTGAATATAATTATGGTTATGCAGAACTAGGGAATGTGTAAAAGTATTTATCTTTTTAAACGATAAAAATTCTGGAGTAGACAGTTTTGGAATTTTTACTCAGTATTTTCACTATAATTATCTGCTCTCATGTTAAAGGGATAGTAATTACCTTGAAGTTTGTATATAAAATGTTTAGTTATGCATAATGAAATACCTTTGCTACATACTTAAATTTTTTATTTTGCCTCCTTTTCATGTAACTTCTGAAAATTCTGATTCCCTGAACTTAAACCGCACCCTGATGGCTAACTCTGCTATATATCTGACCCTATTTTGCTTTAACTGATAACAATTGCAAAACAATGCATTCTATAATAACATTATAGCCAGGGCTAGCCTTGTTGTCTGAGGGTTAAAGCCCAGAGTAACAAACAATGGCTTGTCATTTTTTATGTTGTCACTAGGACTGGCTGTCATAGCTATCACATGACCCATGGGGCACTTTATTGGGCAGCATAACTAACGCGGTTATTATTTTAACAGGACATGAAACCCCTAATTTTTCTTTCATGTTTTAGAAAGAGCATGCATGTTTAAACAAATTTCTAATTTACTTTTATTATCTAATTTGGTTAATTTTATTGATATCCTTTGCTGAAAAGCATATCTAGATAGGCTCAGTAGCTGCTGATTGGTTGCTGTACATAGATGCCTCGTGTGATTCACCAATGTGCATTGCTATTTCTTCAACAAAAGATATCTAAAGAATGAAGCAAATTAGATAATAGAAGTTAATTTTAATCTTGTTTAAAATGTTATCCTCTATCTGAATCATAAAATTATTTTTGGGGGTTTACTGTCCCTTTTAATAAACTGTTTACCTCTGTGATATCCTTGTATCTAAGGCTCTGCAGGCTGCCCCCTTATTTCAGTTCTTTTGACAGACTTGTATTTTAGCCAATCAGTGCCCTCTCATAACATTGTGCTCACGCCCATGGAGTTATCGCTATAGCATACATGAATTAACTGTGGCCAGACTGTTAGCCGACGAACATTTGGTCGATGGATAATAGTCCGACACACAAGTGGCTGTCAGATAACAGTCCTGCCACAAGATAAATTAGATCAGTGGTTCTCAACCTAAGTGACCTCAAGGCCCGGTAAGTTTTAGCCGGACTGTCCAGGGCACGGTAAGCATCGGGAGTGGTTTGGAGTAGGTTTGGAAGAAATGTCTATCTATCTCTGTGTGTCTCTCTCATATAAAAAGTCTACACACTCCTGTTAAAATGGCAGGTTTCTGTGATGTAAAAAAAATGAGACAAAGATAAATCATTTCAGAACTTTTTCCACCTTTAATGTGACCTATAAACTATGCAACTCAATTGAAAAACAAACTGAAATCTTTTAGGTGAAGGGAAGTAAAAATAAAATATGGTTGCATAAGTGCGCACACCCTTAAACTAATACTTTGTTGAAGCAACTTTTGATTTTATTACAGCACTCAGTCTTTTGGGGTATGAGTCTATCAGCATGGCACATCTTGACTTGGCAAGATTTGCCCACTCTTCTTTGCAAAAACACTCCAAATCTGTCAGATTGCGAGGGCATCTCCTGTGCACAGCCCTCTTCAGATCACCCCACAGATTTTCGATTGGATTCAGGTCTGGGCTCTGGCTGGGCCATTCTAAAACTTTAATCTTCTTCTGGTGAAGCCATTCCTTTGTTGATTTGGATGTATGCTTTGGGTCGTTGTCATGCTGAAAGATGAAGTTCCTGTTCAGCTTTCTAGCAGAAGCCTGAAGGTTTTGTGCCAATATTGACTGGTATTTGGAACTGTTCATAATTCCCTCTACCTTGAATAAGGCCCCAGTTCCAGCTGAAGAAAAACAGCCCCAAAGCATGATGCTGCCACCACCATGCTTCACTGTGGGTATGGTGTTCTTTTGATGATGTGCAGTGTTGTTTTTGCGCCAAACATATTTTTTTGTAATTATTGCCAAAAAGTTCAACCTTAGGTTTCATCAGACCATAACACCTTTTCTCACATGTTTTTGGGAGACTTCAGATGTGTTTTTGCTAAATTTAGCTGGGCTTGGATGTTTTTCTTCGTAAGAAAAGGCTTCTGTCTTGCTGTCTACCCCAAAGCCCAAACATATGAAGAATACGTGGAGATTGCTGTCACATGTACTTGACAGATGTTCCTGCAGCTCCTTTAATGTTGCTGTAGACCTCTTGGTAGCCTCCCAGACCAGTTTTCTTCTCATCTTTTCATCCATTTTGGAGGGACATCCAGTTCTTGGTAATGTCATTGTTGTGCCATTGGTTCTCCACTTGATGATGACTGTGTTCCATGGTATATCTAATGCCTTGGAAATTCTTTTGTACCCTTCTCCTGACTGATACCTTTTTAACAATGAGATCCCTCTGATGCTTTGGAAGCTCTCTGCGGACCATGGCTTTTGTGTAGGACGCAACTAAAAATGTCAGGAAAGACCAACTAGAACAGCTGAACTTTATTTGTATTTAATCAGAGGCACTTTAAATGACAGGTGTGTACTGACTCCTATTTAACATGATTTTGAATGTGATTGCTTAATTCTGAACACAGCTACATCCCCAGTTATATGCAACCACATTATTATTATTATTATTTTTTTTGTTTACTTCCACCTTAAAGATTTCAGTTTGTTTTTCAATTGAGTTGTGTAGTTTATAGGTCACATTAAAGGTGGAAAAAGTTCTGAAATGATTTATCTTTCTGTATTTTTTTTTAACATCACAGAATCCTGACATTTTAACAGGGGTGTGTAGACTTTTTATATTCACTGTATGTATATATGTGTATGTGTGTATATATATGTGTGTGTGTGTGTGTGTGTGTATATATATATATATATATATATATATATATATATATATATATATATTTTACAGTGGTTTAAATATGTAATAATTAATTTGTCAGATCCATATAAATATCCCACGGACACCAATGAATTATCATATAATTAACCCACTGTAAAATATATACAGTTTACTCATACACATTCGTGTCAGGTTGTTTTATACATACACATTGGTGTCCAGTGGTCACCCTAAATATATACATTGGTGTCAGTGGCTGTAATTTATGTCATTGGTGTCAGTGGGTTTACTTACCTGTGAGCCGATGCTTCCCGCTCTGCACGCCACCCGCCGCTACTACCCACTCACAGTACGCCGCTACCTGCTTACAGTGCGCAAACGGACATGCGCAGTGGCACTCTGACAGGCCCATCCGAAATATTGGAGATATGTAAAGGTGGGCCTGTCAGAGCGAATGTGTGGAGGCTATGTCGGGTCGCGGCCCAGTAGTGGGCCGCGGCCCGGCTGTTGAGAAACAGTGGATTAGATAGATTCAATAGATAGATTCGATAGATAATTTCACAAGACAGAGAATTACAAGACGTGCGGGCTGGGACCCATGGTTAGGTTCCCAGAGGCGGTTGTGGCACCCGAGGCTCTGATTAGAACAGAGCACTCCGGAGCGTAGCTGCCCTCGGCTGAACTCGGAACATGCTTCGGCATTCTGTCTGTCGGACAGAATGCTGTTGACCAAATGTCCGTCTGCATTTTGTCAGAGCACCGAACTAACACCCTCTAGCTGTGAAAAACTGTCAAATGCTTTTGAAATAAGAGGAGGTCTTCAAGGACTTAGAAATTAGCATATGAGCCTACCTAGGTTTATCTTTCAACAAAGAATTGAAAAGAACAAAGCAAATGTAAATATAAAGTAAATTGGAAAGTAGTTTAGAATTGCATGCCCTATCTGAATCAGGAAAGTTTAATTTTGACTAGACTATGTCCCTTTAATCTGTTCCCAATGATCTATTTTACCTGCTGGAGAGTATTAAATTGTTTGCAAGCAGCTCCTTTACCGTTTGAATTAGCTGCTTTTGTCTGTTGAAACTGCCAAGTATACTGAAAATATGAATATTTGTATGCCCTGTTGAAAAGCTACATAAACAGGAGAGAAAAGCAGTGTTTGGAAAAATCTGATTTATTTAGAAACTCCAAGAGGTGTTGGCCTTTTAAAAAAAAAAAAAAAAAAATTTTTTTTACTTTATGTATTTTTCATATCCCCCTTTTAAACTGTCGAAATATGTTTTTGGGGTTCAGCATTTGTTATGTATTTAAATATCCTTGCAGTTATGGTCTTTATTTTTTTAAAACTTTTTTTTTTTTCCCCTTCCCCCATAGTGTGTCGATCAAACAAAAGTCCATGGGTCTGTCTGACTTGTTCTGGCGTACACTGTGGAAGGTGAGTTTAGTGTGTTCCATGAGATGGCATATATAGAATTATTAGTCATGCTAAAGTGGAGTAAGATTATTCCAGTGGTATCCTCTAAAGTGGAGTAATCCTTTTTATTTGGTGAATATTCATACTGAAAGTTGTATAAGGTCCACATCATGCATTAAAAAGAAACTGTATAGAAGAGTGCCTCCATAACTGAGACCATAGCTATTGGACATTTTAATAGATGAGAGATTCCTTGACAGAGAGGGTCAGAGTTGAGTGTTTAGAACTATAGGACATGTTTAGTTACTTAGAAACCCCATCCTGGATGGGAGAGTTGAAATTCCTCTCACAATTTGTCATAATTTTTATTCTTCTGACTTAAAGTAAATGATTCACTATATTGGGATGTAGATTCACCTGTTGATTGAAAAGCTTTGTACAGAGCTAATATCTAGAGGGCAGGGCCAATATGATTCTTAATAACTAGAAGTCAAACTTACTTAGTGGGTAAGTACGCTTCCTGGCTCGAGGACAGTTTGCTTACTGAGAAATGCTCAGCAGAGACCCAATAACATTCATGGTTGCCAAACTGTTATAAACATTTCAAAGGTGTAGGCATCCTTTTCTTAAAGCAAAATAAAAGTAGCCTTCTCATGCATTAACATTTTAAATCCACAACTACTCAGTGCCAAATAAAGGCTGTAAAAATATGTAAAGGCTTCTTTGTTCTTGGTTTTGACACAACTGGATATAGCACTAATTTAAAACCTCAGAATAAGAGCATCAGCTTACTTGCTAAGCACAATTCAAAAATTACAAGACAGACACATAGAGCCTGATTCTCAAAAACTCGCCAGCATAGAGAGAAATCATAAGGTTATTTTACTGAGCACTATATTATAAAGTAAGTATCTCTCCTTCACATTATTAGTTAATTCCCTTTACTGAAATACACAGCTCCCAATGTAAAAATTGCCTTTAAAACTATCAGACAGGCCTAGGAGTACTGACAA
The DNA here is from genome assembly GCF_027579735.1 of Bombina bombina. NCBI lineage: Eukaryota > Metazoa > Chordata > Amphibia > Anura > Bombinatoridae > Bombina > Bombina bombina. The sequence continues at coordinate 478,926,044 of NC_069504.1, read as the reverse complement.
GGCATCTTTTAAAATTTCTCTATACCAGAAAGCTTTAGAGAACTGGTTCCATAGAGAGAATCTGAATACCTCAATGGTCTAGATTAATTTAAAACTCATTCATGAAAATATCTTACTTAAAAAGACATCCTTGTAATCTAAATTGGACCTGCTGCTCATCAACACCAAGAGTTGCAAGATCAGCTCCATTATCAATGTAGATGAATCTATCACAACCGTTAACTGCTTGATGCATAAAACACATTATACTGTCAAGGAACCAGCATCACAATAACACCTTTCAAAACCGTAGTAATCCAACTAATGAAGATAGAAAAAGCTGTATGAAAGAAAAATGAAAACTAAACAACCTTTTTATTTTTTATTTTTATTGAGGTTGTGCAAAGAATGCACAATATATATGAAGTACCATTGAACAGGAATGATTAAAGTTTTCATTTTAACAATGACTCAAAAAACCCAAAAAGTTTTACAGTGGGTAGGCATCTCGAACCTCTGTTTTATATTATTTTCTTTAAAAGTTTCCTCGCTTGACACACAGGGTCACTCTTGGACCTAAAAGCACACAAATATTTTAGAGGAGAAAAATTAGCATTTGCAATGGTCACTTTTGGACCTAAGGAATTAATAAAATAGCAACTGATATTGTAAACTAAATAATCCGAGAATAGTATGAGTGTAGATACAGTAAATAGTGATGTTATAGGCAAAGCGTGTGTTTGCATCATAAATAAAAAGGGGTCATACCTAGATATGATTGAGATTTATAATATAAAAGACTCATCAACCTGTAAAGTTGTATATAATGGGAAAAAAACTGCAAACTGTTTTTTAGTATATAAGTGGAGGAAGAGCCACAGAAATATAAAAAGACTTAGAGGTCAAATAATACCGGAATCCATAGTCAGGTGAAGAGTGAATAATATTGGAGTATATAGCAAGCTAAGTAACCTAAAGACCTATTAGAATCAAATAGAACAAACTAACCTATGTTTCAATAATAGCAATATGTACAAGGAACATGAAAAATTGTTTTCCTCTAAGCAGTCTCATACAGATAAAAGAAGAAAACATTCTGGTCATATATGTGAAATGACTTCCGACTATATGGGGTTGAGAAGAAATGAATGCCTAAATTAACTTTGGGGTTGGCTGGCAGTTATATGAGACATGTCAGGGCATATATATTATAGGATAGAGATCCCCCATTTCAACTCTCAATATACCTGTTTATTTTGGCACATTGTGAGTACCTTGTCTCTCTCGTCTCTAATATAAGATGACTCTGAACATTAATACTAAAAATTGGGGTTATGTAACTCATACCTCTCAACCCCATAATCAGCTCAGATTTTTAACTTGGAAGTTGTCGACTTAATATGTGATTATAGTAAAATTGTATTTACACAAATATTACATGTGCGTTCTTGCGTTTATGAACTATTTTTAGGTGACTCATGGGACTCTGACATCCAACACATCAAAACTATAGCTGGCTAAGTGAGAGGGATATATGTTGACAATTAAAATTACATAAGCCCTATCTCCCCACCTCATATCTGACCTGGTAGTGAGATTATAATATAAAATAAGTCTCTGTCAGTGGGAAAACAAGCTGGATTCTGCTATCACACAGAAAAATGTGAAATGGCTCTGTGGTTAAGCAAATTTCATCCCACGCCAGACTTTTTGATCCAGGGGGGTTTTGGCTTAATGTCTAATACGTTCTGCACTAAACTTTCTCCATTTTTTTTTTTATTGGCTTGGGCAAGATTGTAAATGAAAATTGAGGAACTCTCTATCGGGCAGGTAGTTAGAGTCGGCATAGGATATCATCTATAGTTACAGGCTTCCTTGATCCGGTTCCTCCGATCCACGAAGCGGAGAAGACCCCATAACTGGATATTGGAGACTTCAGGGCATTCCCTGTGCTATCTGCAAATAGTATTGAGTGCTTACAACGACCGGGGAGGCCGGCCGCATTTCCCCCGTCGTCCGCAAAGGGCCCGTTCGGCTTAGGAAGTGTTTATATATGCAGCAGGGCCTGCTGGCTGTTCGCGTCTCCTCCGCATTGCTGGACAGTGCAGGCTCCTTCCAGCTTATCAGCCTGAATATCTCTGCGTCAGGCCCTTGCTTTGAGGCAGTAAGGAAGTAATCATGGTGTCCGGCCTAGGTGAATACGCAACTGATAAGGAGTCCCGGTCGCTCACTGATTTACAAACGTAGACTAGGTCGTCAAAGCTACTATATATTTTGGCCTCCAAGTCTTCGAGTAGAATTCTCAGGGCTGTATGTAGCTCTTCCATTTTGATGAGCGTTGGTATAGGGTGCAGTCTTTAGTGTGACTGAAATACCGTGGTTACAAGGGTGGGGTGGTGGTGCCGAGGTTCTCTAGTAGTTCACCTCCCGAGGCCCCAGCGGTCCAGTTCAGGACTGATTAGTTTAGTGTAGGTTATCCTGATGACTTCTATTTGTACCCCAGATAAGTTTTTTTTTTTGTTCCATCTGATTAGTTGAGGAATAAGCTCATATACCCGAAGGCAATCAGTAAATTCAATTAATTTGAGCAGGAGCCTCTAAAGATGCGACTGAGCGCCATCTCTGCCCGGGCATGCCCCAGAAAACTAAACAACCTTTTAATGCTTTAAACGGGCAATACGTGTAAGCAACACTAGATACTTCACACTGGTAATCGATTCTTTATGAATTTTGCATACTTGAATGAGGATTAGGTGAAAACCCAAACCCCGCCTCCTAGAATGCCAATGGTCAGTCCTTTGCCTCTGGCGTGTTTTTCAAGCACATTTTGTTCTATCCAGCGAGACCACCACAACCATATTAAAGCAGTCATGCACATTTTTTACTATTATGAACATTTACAAAACCCATTTTGTAAAAGTGCTTCAGTTTTTAAGTGTTATGGTGGTAACTTGCTTTTCTGTATAGCTAGAAGTGCCTAACAAACATTTATGGATCTAGCCCAATGACTAGAAAACAGGATCATTCAGATAGGTTTGGTAACTAGACTTCAGAGCTGAAGCAGATCCACTTGGTGGTTGAGAGTTTTAATAACTAGAGGACAGGGTTTCTTGTTCTATAGACATCACTATAATAGGGCATAATGTGAAGAAGGTGGACTCACTTTGGGTAAAAGAAACTCAACATAACTGGAAAACATATATACAGGACTAAATCACTTGCAGTGAGCCTCTAAAGAATCAGCCCCTATAGGTGAGCCTCACGCACTTAGTTGTTAAGTAACTAGGCTCACCTGCCAGTTGTGATTGCAAATATATAGGAAAAAAAGATACAGTTTCTAATTTCAGTCTAATTCTACTGCTGTGGTTAGTAAAACCATTTCTGAGGGGGGATATATATATAAAAAAGCACACAATTTTTAGGGGACACTAATTCCACTCTGTGGTTAAACCATTTCTGGTTATTTATTTTTCTTTATATAATGTCTCAACCCCACACTGTCTTTTGTTTTTACATTTTTATATACGTCATCACAGATATGTGAATGGCCATGCCAAGAAGCATTATGAGGATGCCCAGGATCCACTTGCTAACTCCAAGCAACAGGAAAAGCCGGATAAAGAGAGATTGCAGCACACAGTGTGTATGGACTGCAGCAATTACAGCATCTACTGGTGAGCCTGGGTAGCAGCTCAACCATCATTTCAGAACTGAATTAAAAACCAAAAAAACTTCTAGACTTCTATAAACTTTTGTACCTTCTCTTTGTAGTTACTGCTGTGATGATTTTGTGGTGAATGATACCAAAATGTGTTTGATACAGAAAGTTCGGGAGCATTTGCAAAACTTGGAAAAGTGAGTACAGAAGAAATCAAGAACCATTGCATCTTTGATCATTTCTTACAATACCTGCTTGTTTGTGTTAAAATGAATAACTGATTTTGATTTAGGTAGAAACAATATACCTAGTCATTTTACTACATACTATACATCTTTTTACTACATACTATAAATTCTGCGTCTTTTCATTAACTGTATCTGCTTTGTCATTTCTAAGAGTAGCAGTTTTGTGTTATATTTATTTTTTTGTGTGTTATGTACATTTTTGTATCGTTCTTGTTTTTAGCAGTTCTGCTTTGACAGCAGATAGGCATAGGAAACGAAAAATCATTGAAGATCCCTCCCCAAACAAGAAATTGCTAAAGGAAAATGTAAGTACCCTGTATTGACCTACTGAGATAGTATTGATAAAAAAAACAACAAGCTTTCTTTGAGGACTATTTGTTTTGACAGAAAAGTCCCACTTGAAATAACTACAGATATATTGTTCTCCTAAGTTCTCTGATTTCATTCAAAGAATAGTATATTATGTGTACATAATGATTTAGGAAGAAGCTATAAAGGGAAAAATAATATAGTATATGCTAAACAAATTCTCTTAATTTTTTACATGTGCTTGGTTTCGAACACCATACAAGTTCAGAGAGAATATATTGTATCTGAGATGACTTAGGCACAGTATTAGAATTAAGGAGAGGAGCATGTGTTTTGTGTGTGTTGTCACATTTTTCACAGTTAAAGAATTTGAAAAGACCAGAGTGCAAGCTTGTGTTTATTCTACATTCTGTGTCTCTCTGTGAAAGCATTTACTAGAACAATTTCTTTTAAGTCATGTGTATTTAGGAATGCCTTCAAATGCATTGCTGTTTAAAGTTTTATGTCGTTTTATTCATCATGTTCAGACCTTGTAGCAATATGCAAACCATTAAATTTACTGAAGCAAAACAGATTTCTCCAACATAGGTGTGTCCGGTCCACGGCGTCATCCTTACTTGTGGGATATTCTCTTCCCCAACAGGAAATGGCAAAGAGCCCAGCAAAGCTGGTCACATGATCCCTCCTAGGCTCCGCCTACCCCAGTCATTCTCTTTGCCGTTGTACAGGCAACATCTCCACGGAGATGGCTTAGAGTTTTTTAGTGTTTAACTGTAGTTTTTATTATTCAATCAAGAGTTTGTTATTTTAAAATAGTGCTGGTATGTACTATTTACTCTGAAACAGAAAAGAGATGAAGATTTCTGTTTGTAAGAGGAAAATGATTTTAGCAACCGTTACTAAAATCGATGGCTGTTCCACACAGGACTGTTGAGAGGAATTAACTTCAGTTGGGGGAACAGTGAGCAGACTTTTGCTGCTTGAGGTATGACACATTCTAACAAGACGATGTAATGCTGGAAGCTGTCATTTTCCCTATGGGATCCGGTAAGCCATTTTTATTACAGAGTAAATAAGGGCTTCACAAGGGCTTGTTAAGACTGTAGACATTTTCTGGGCTAAATCGATTCATATATAACATATTTAGCCTTGAGGAATCATTTAATATGGGTATTTTTGTAAAATAATATCGGCAGGCACTGTTTTAGACACCTTATTCTCTAGGGGCTTTCCCTAATCATAGGCAGAGCCTCATTTTCGCGCCGGTATTGCGCACTTGTTTTTGAGAAGCATGACATGCAGTCGCATGTGTGAGGAGCTCTGACACATAAAAAAGACTTTCTGAAGGCGTCATTTGGTATCGTATTCCCCTTTGGGCTTGGTTGGGTCTCAGCAAAGCAGATACCAGGGACTGTAAAGGGGTTAAAGATAAAAACGGCTCCGGTTCCGTTATTTTAAGGGTTAAAGCTTCCAAATTTGGTGTGCAATACTTTTAAGGCTTTAAGACACTGTGGTGAAATTTTGGTGAATTTTGAACAATTCCTTCATACTTTTTCGCAATTGCAGTAATAAAGTGTGTTCAGTTTAAAATTTAAAGTGACAGTAACTGTTTTATTTTAAAACGTTTTTTGTACTTTGTTATCAAGTTTATGCCTGTTTAACATGTCTGAACTACCAGATAGACTGTGTTCTGAATGTGGGGAAGCCAAGGTTCCTTCTCATTTAAATGGATGTGATTTATGTGACACTGAAAATGATGCCCAAGATGATTCCTCAAGTGAGGGGAGTAAGCATGGTACTGCATCATTCCCTCCTTCGTCTACACCAGTCTTGCCCACTCAGGAGGCCCCTAGTACATCTAGCGCGCCAATACTCCTTACTATGCAACAATTAACGGCTGTAATGGATAATTCTATCAAAAACATTTTAGCCAAAATGCCCACTTATCAGCGTAAGCGCGACTGCTCTGTTTTAGATACTGAAGAGCATGAGGACGCTGAGGATAATGGTTCTGATATGCCCCTACACCAGTCTGAGGGGGCCAGGGAGGTTTTGTCTGAGGGAGAAATTTCAGATTCAGGGAAAATTTCTCAACAAGCTGAACCCGATGTGATTACATTTAAATTTAAGTTGGAACATCTCCGCGCTCTGCTTAAGGAGGTGTTATCCACTCTGGATGATTGTGAGAATTTGATCATCCCAGAGAAACTATGTAAAATGGACAAGTTCCTAGAGGTCCCGGGGCCCCCAGAAGCTTTTAATATACCCAAGCGGGTGGCGGACATTGTAAATAAAGAATGGGAAAGGCCCGGTATACCTTTCGTCCCTCCCCCCATATTTAAAAAATTGTTTCCCATGGTCGACCCCAGAAAGGACTTATGGCAGACAGTCCCCAAGGTCGAGGGGGCGGTTTCTACTTTAAACAAACGCACCACTATACCCATAGAAGATAGTTGTGCTTTCAAAGATCCTATGGATAAAAAATTAGAAGGTTTGCTTAAAAAGATGTTTGTTCAGCAAGGTTACCTTCTACAACCAATTTCATGCATTCTCCCTGTCACTACAGCCGCGTGTTTCTGGTTCGATGAGCTAGAAAAGGCGATCGATAGTGATTCTCCTCCTTATGAGGAGATTATGGACAGACTCCGTGCTCTCAAATTGGCTAATTCTTTCACCCTAGACGCCACTTTGCAATTGGCTAGGTTAGCGGCGAAAAATTCTGGGTTTGCTATTGTGGCGCGCAGAGCGCTTTGGTTGAAATCTTGGTCAGCGGATGCGTCTTCCAAGAACAAATTGCTTAACATTCCTTTCAAGGGGAAAACGCTGTTTGGCCCTGACTTGAAAGAGATTATCTCTGATATCACTGGGGGTAAGGGCCACGCCCTTCCTCAGGATAGGTCTTTCAAGGCCAAAAATAAACCTAATTTTCGTCCCTTTCGTAGAAACGGACCAGCCCCAAGTGCTACGTCCTCTAAGCAAGAGGGTAATACTTCTCAAGCCAAGCCAGCCTGGAGACCAATGCAAGGCTGGAACAAGGGAAAGCAGGCCAAGAAGCCTGCCACTGCTACCAAGACAGCATGAAATGTTGGCCCCCGATCCGGGACCGGATCTGGTGGGGGGCAGACTCTCTCTTCGCTCAGGCTTGGGCAAGAGATGTTCTGGATCCTTGGGCACTAGAAATAGTCTCCCAAGGTTATCTTCTGGAATTCAAGGGGCCTCCCCCAAGGGGGAGGTTCCACAGGTCTCAATTGTCTTCAGACCACATAAAGAGACAGGCATTCTTACATTGTGTAGAAGACCTGTTAAAAATGGGAGTGATTCATCCTGTTCCATTAGGAGAACAAGGGATGGGGTTCTACTCCAATCTGTTCGTAGTTCCCAAAAAAGAGGGAACGTTCAGACCAATCTTGGATCTCAAGATCCTAAACAAGTTTCTCAAGGTTCCATCGTTCAAAATGGAAACTATTCGAACAATTCTTCCTTCCATCCAGGAAGGTCAATTCATGACCACGGTGGATTTAAAGGATGCGTATCTACATATTCCTATCCACAAGGAACATCATCGGTTCCTAAGGTTCGCATTCCTGGACAAGCATTACCAGTTCGTGGCACTTCCTTTCGGATTAGCCACTGCTCCAAGGATTTTCACAAAGGTACTAGGGTCCCTTCTAGCGGTACTAAGACCAAGGGGCATTGCAGTAGTACCTTACTTGGACGACATTCTGATTCAAGCGTCGTCCCTTCCTCAAGCAAAGGCTCACACGGACATAGTCCTGGCCTTTCTCAGATCTCACGGATGGAAAGTGAACGTAGAAAAGAGTTCTCTATCTCCGTCAACAAGGGTTCCCTTCTTGGGAACAATAATAGACTCCTTAGAAATGAGGATTTTTCTGACAGAGGCCAGAAAAACAAAACTTCTAAACTCTTGTCGGACACTTCATTCCGTTCCTCTTCCTTCCATAGCGCAGTGCATGGAAGTAATAGGTTTGATGGTAGCGGCAATGGACATAGTTCCTTTTGCGCGCATTCATCTAAGACCATTACAACTGTGCATGCTCAGTCAGTGGAATGGGGACTATACAGACTTGTCTCCGACGATTCAAGTAAATCAGAGGACCAGAGACTCACTCCGTTGGTGGCTGTCCCTGGACAACCTGTCACAAGGGATGACCTTCCGCAGACCAGAGTGGGTCATTGTCACGACCGACGCCAGTCTGATGGGCTGGGGCGCGGTCTGGGGACCCCTGAAAGCTCAGGGTCTTTGGTCTCAAGAAGAATCTCTTCTACCGATAAATATTCTGGAACTGAGAGCGATATTCAATGCTCTCAAGGCTTGGCCTCAGCTAGCAAAGGCCAAGTTCATACGGTTTCAATCAGACAACATGACGACTGTTGCGTACATCAACCATCAGGGGGGAACAAGGAGTTCCCTGGCGATGGAAGAAGTGACCAAAATCATTCAATGGGCGGAGACTCACTCCTGCCACCTGTCTGCAATCCACATTCCAGGAGTGGAAAATTGGGAAGCGGATTTTCTGAGTCGTCAGACATTACATCCGGGGGAGTGGGAACTCCATCCGGAAATCTTTGCCCAAATTACTCAATTGTGGGGCATTCCAGACATGGATCTGATGGCCTCTCGTCAGAACTTCAAGGTTCCTTGCTACGGGTCCAGATCCAGGGATCCCAAGGCGACTCTAGTAGATGCACTAGTAGCACCTTGGACCTTCAAACTAGCTTATGTATTCCCGCCGTTTCCTCTCATCCCCAGGCTGGTAGCCAGGTTCAATCAGGAGAGGGCGTCGGTGATCTTGATAGCTCCTGCGTGGCCACGCAGGACTTGGTATGCAGATCTGGTGAATATGTCATCGGCTCCACCATGGAAGCTACCTTTGAGACGAGACCTGCTTGTTCAAGGTCCGTTCGAACATCCGAATCTGGTCTCACTCCAGCTGACTGCTTGGAGATTGAACGCTTGATCTTATCAAAACGAGGGTTCTCAGATTCTGTTATTGATACTCTTGTTCAGGCCAGAAAGCCTGTAACTAGAAAAATTTACCACAAAATATGGAAAAAATATATCTGTTGGTGTGAATCTAAAGGATTCCCTTGGAACAAGGTAAAGATTCCTAAGATTCTATCCTTTCTTCAAGAAGGATTGGAGAAAGGATTATCGGCAAGTTCCTTGAAGGGACAGATTTCTGCCTTGTCTGTGTTACTTCACAAAAAGCTGGCAGCTGTGCCAGATGTTCAAGCCTTTGTTCAGGCTCTGGTTAGAATCAAGCCTGTTTACAAACCTTTGACTCCTCCTTGGAGTCTCAATTTAGTTCTTTCAGTTCTTCAGGGGGTTCCGTTTGAACCCTTGCATTCCGTTGATATTAAGTTATCTTGGAAAGTTTTGTTTTTGGTTGCAATTTCTTCTGCTAGAAGAGTTTCAGAATTATCTGCTCTGCAGTGTTCTCCTCCTTATCTGGTTTTCCATGCAGATAAGGTGGTTTTACGTACTAAACCTGGTTTTCTTCCGAAAGTTGTTTCTAACAAAAACATTAACCAGGAGATAGTCGTGCCTTCTTTGTGTCCGAATCCAGTTTCAAAGAAGGAACGTTTGTTGCACAATTTGGATGTTGTTCGCGCTCTAAAATTCTATTTAGATGCTACAAAGGATTTTAGACAAACATCTTCCTTGTTTGTTGTTTATTCTGGTAAAAGGAGAGGTCAAAAAGCAACTTCTACCTCTCTCTCTTTTTGGATTAAAAGCATCATCAGATTGGCTTACGAGACTGCCGGACGGCAGCCTCCTGAAAGAATCACAGCTCATTCCACTAGGGCTGTGGCTTCCACATGGGCCTTCAAGAACGAGGCTTCTGTTGATCAGATATGTAGGGCAGCGACTTGGTCTTCACTGCACACTTTTACCAAATTTTACAAGTTTGATACTTTTGCTTCTTCTGAGGCTATTTTTGGGAGAAAGGTTTTGCAAACCGTGGTGCCTTCCATTTAGGTGACCTGATTTGCTCCCTCCCTTCATCCGTGTCCTAAAGCTTTGGTATTGGTTCCCACAAGTAAGGATGACGCCGTGGACCGGACACACCTATGTTGGAGAAAACAGAATTTATGTTTACCTGATAAATTACTTTCTCCAACGGTGTGTCCGGTCCACGGCCCGCCCTGGTTTTTTAATCAGGTCTGATAATTTATTTTCTTTAACTACAGTCACCACGGTATCATATGGTTTCTCCTATGCAAATATTCCTCCTTTACGTCGGTCGAATGACTGGGGTAGGCGGAGCCTAGGAGGGATCATGTGACCAGCTTTGCTGGGCTCTTTGCCATTTCCTGTTGGGGAAGAGAATATCCCACAAGTAAGGATGACGCCGTGGACCGGACACACCGTTGGAGAAAGTAATTTATCAGGTAAACATAAATTCTGTTTTTAAAAATAAATAAATTTATACAATAGCTGTATATGGCCAATTGATCAAGCATTCTTTTTATATATAAAATCATGGCAATACAGCTGGAGACTTTTTCCAAAGCCATTAAAGGGACAGTAAACTTCTTGTAATTACAAGACAACTCTGTTTTCTTGCTATAGAATTGCATATCAGCCAAGTTTAAACATATATATTTTTTAAAGTAATTCACATGTTTGCTGCATTTGTTTTTCAATAGCCAAACTCTACCCACCATGTGTTTTTGCAGATGCTAACCCAGGCTTGAGTCTGCAGATAAAATGGCTAACCACAATCACATTGTTAGTATAAAATGCATTATTTTGAAGTTATTTCTTTTAAAGACAAGTAGGGAGAGATATGTAGCAGGGTTAGCTTTAATAAGTCTGCATGGTGTTTTCCCAGGTGTGAGAATTGTAAACACAACTATTACCAGGGGGGTGAAATATTTAAAATCAATGGTTGTTTAAACTGTACCTTTTTTTTCTTTTGCCATTTATTTATGCGTGTCCGATAAAAAGCACAATATGTAGGTTCTAATATGCGTGAACACTTTTCCACAATTAGCATTGGCACTGCCTCCACACCTTTTTGGTTTAAAGTTTTGCTTTGAAGCACAATAAGCAGATTGAAACCTTTAAATGGTGCATTATTGAGAGGGTGCTTAAACCAAAAAGTGGAGGGGATAGGAACCTTTTGCTAAATAAACTAGATGTTTTGGATATTTAATTATGTGGCACGGGTTCCTCAGGGTCTAAATTTGACTTGATTAACTACCGCAAATAACTAATATAGAGGAATGAGGGCTATTCCTTATTTTTGTTTCTAGAGTGATTTTTCAGATTTTGCATTTAGGATTGATTCAATATACATCTAGATTAGGTACACAGTATCTAAGCATTTAGGACACATAATTTGTACAACTCTGAAATGAGAATGTTGCAGATTTATAATTATGCAAGCTCTAATGCATAGACATGACATCTTGAGTATACCACCTTAAAATTAAATTAGAATTTAAAGGGTCAGTATATGCCTTAGTCATCTTAAAGTCTTCCCTTAGATTAAGCTTCAAATAGTCTCCTGCACTCTTTCTATATCATGCAGCAGGAGCGGTAAAGTTATTTTAATATAAATATTGTTCTTGGCCACTTTGAAATGGCTGCTAAGCTCTGCCCACTGATGAGATCATGATCTAGGCTGCATACGGCATCCAATCACAAAAGGCTAGTTGGATTCAACAGACTGTCAATGCAGATTGCTTAGATGCAGCCCAGATTGTGATGTCATCAACTATATCCATTTTTTACCATTCCTGCTGCATTATATAGAAAGGGGTGCAGAAGGATATCTGCAGCTTAATCTAAGATAAGACCTTCAAGGGACATGAAACACAAATTTTTAATTTCATAATTTAGAAAGAGCATGCAATTTTAAACAACTTTCTAATTTGCTTCTATATATTTTGCTTCATTCTCTTGATATCCTTTGCTGAAAATCATATATAGATAGGCTTAGTAGCTGCTGATTGGTGGTTGCACATAGATGCCTTGTGTGATTGGCTCATCCATGCATTGCTATTTCTTCAGCAAAGAATATCTAAAGAATGAAGCAAATTAGATAATAGCAGTAAATTGGAATGTTTAAAATTGTATTCTCTATCTGAATCATGAAAGAAAAAATTTTGGGTTTAGTGTCCCGTTTAAGATGACTAAATTGACTGTCCCTTTTAATACGTTTTTGGAGAGTAACATAGGATAAACTGAAGTGTACATAACTATGTAAAAAAAATGTTTTTATATGCTTTAATGACATTGGTGGAAAAAGTATGTATTGCATTACTGAAGTATTTATACCATATTAAGGGCCATATTTTCAGTGGAGCATAAACGTTTGCGCGCAAGCAATGTTAGGGTTTCACAATAGTTTGTGTGCAGGTTAAATTGTGCCTATATAACAAGTTGGAAGTAAATGTGATTGCTTGAGCGCATTCACTATTTACGCTAGAATGATGACTGCATCCTCAGTGCTGTGGTTAACTGTTTCACAAAACATAAGTGTCACAAAACACATAAAAAATACATTACAAAGTACACTTACTCATAATAACATGATCTAATAAAAATTATTCATAAAAAATATTGCACTCAAAAGTTACGAGGGCTCAAAGATATGCTTTAACATTGAGATACATGCATATACATTTCTCAAGATGTATATTTATGTACACTGTCAGAAAAAATGTGCAAAAATTGTACCTTTAGGGGTACAACAGCTTGTCACTGGGGCCAGTACCCTTAAAGGTACAACCGCTGTACTCTTTAAAGGGACAGTTTACTCAAAAATTTTCTCCCCTTTAATTTGTTCCCAATGATCCACTTTACCTGCTGGAGTGTATTAAATTGTTTACAAGTAGCTCCTTTACCCTTATATTGGCATTTGAAATTGTTGATTTAGCATGTGGTATCCCCACCTATTCTGAAAGTTTGTGGCCACGCGTACCAGCTATAGATAAGCTTTGTAAACACAGCCAGCAGAAGAAATTTCACTCCCAGTGCGATATAGCAGAGATAAGGTAATAAAATGTTGATTTTCCATTGTTCTCTCAAAGTACTAGTGATTGTTTTAAGGACAGATATAAGATAAAGAAGCAGGTATATGTGCACAATGTGATACAGTAATGAGATCTGATTATACCTACAAGCTCAACCCATTTTATTAGGTTGTGGCTTCAAAACACAAAATCAGAGCTTTAATATACACAAATAAGCCTTAAAAAGCTAATTTTCATAATTTTTTTTTACTCTGCAGTTGGTAAAAAAAGCAATTGTAAACACATTAAGGGAAAAACTATTTTACAGTATACTGTCCCTTTAACATGGGTACAAATTGGTTCCCCTTGCAGATTGTTCTTTTCAAAGGCAAATATGTACGACTGGTGACTAGAATTGGACCTCAGTGCTATGGTACCATAATGTACCCTTGAAAAATGGTGCAAATGTGGCCTTTTAAGTGTACTGCCCCAGTGACAAGCCCTCTGTACCTCATGATGGCAAATTTGTACTCTACACAGCATATTAGAATGCTGTTCCATCAAATGTATTATATAACATTCAAATATGCATTCATTTTATGTGTACTTTTTCAGACAGTATTACAATAGCCAATCAATTGTATATTTTTGGTTAGTGTAGCCAAATAGCAGGTCCTAAAACTGCTACAGGAATTCCTGAAAGAACCAGGATAAACGACCAGTTCCAAAAGAAGCTACTCAACCTGTTTTATTTTACTCTGTACTAGATTCTAACACCCCATTTAACTTAGGGTGACCTGTAATAAAAATGTAAGGAAAGGAAGAGGGATTCAGGGGAGGGATAACTTACAACCATACATTGAATTGTCACTCTATGCAAATTAGTCTATTTCCCCAGTACACATTTCAGTGATGAACCTTCTACCAATAGATGGAGCTGTGTTACACATGTCAAGGAACTTTCAACCAATAGATGGTGCTATGGCATGTTACACAATGTCCATGTATGTGACTGGGGAATGGTTACATTTTTTTTTTATTTTTTTTTTTAAAAAAAACAGGTTCTTAAAAAGCTCTTTATTTTATAGCGTTTAAAACGAACAAATTTCTCTGATTTTAGTTAATACATTTGCTTTATCTTTAAGATTTATCATCTTGATGCTCTAAATATAAAGATTACAATGTTAAGAGCTTATGTGTGATCTAGAACCAGCAACACAGTATCATTGAAGATATGGGTTAAGTATTTTTTGTTGCTTTGCCCACCTCTTGCATATTACCAACAACCATTGAACATTAATTATTTTGTTGTACAACATGTATGTTGAATTAATTTTTGGTGACTGCCAGTTATGTGCAATTAATAATTGAGGTGCACAAATTATATGGACTTGCAGGGTTTGGCAGCCTTGAACCACCCACCCCCTCAACCTTTTAGTCACACAAGTAATTTGTACCTTTTTGGGGGGGATTAAATAGTACAGACATGGACCATTAGACAGTTGGAAACATATTTGTACCTTATTTACCGCTAAATGGTACATATTAGTTCCTTAAGGTGTAATTATGATCCATTGAGGGTACAACCACAGCAGTTGTACCCTAAGTGTTCACAAACGTACCCCAACCGTACCCTTTTTTCTGACAGTGTACAGTATATATAAACACCCAAATACATATGTAAACATAAATATAGAAGTGCATTAGAGCCCTTTTCTGTTAAAGGGACAGTGAACACCAGAATTGTTGTTTTGAAAGATAGATAATCCCTTAATTACCCATTCTCCAGTTTTGCATATCCAACAGTTACAATTATACACGTTTTACCTCTGATTACCTTGTATCTAAGCCTCTGCAGACTGCCCCCTTATTTCACTTCTTTTGACAGACTTGCATTTGAGTGCTTACTCCTGGGTAAATTCACGTGCATGAGCTCAATGTTATCTATAAGAAACACATGAACTAACACCCTCTAGTGGTCAAAATGCATTCAGCTTAGAGGCGGCCTTCAAGTTCTATGAAATTAGCATATGAACCTCCTAGGTTTAGTTTTCAACTAAGAATACCAAGAGAACAAAGCAAAATTAGGGCTAAAAGTAACTTGGAAAGTTGTTTAAAATTACATGCCTTATTTGAATCATGAAAGTTTTTATTTTGGACTTGACTGCCCCTTTTAAGTAAATGGGGAAAAAACATTTATGCAATATTTATATTTAATAAAGGTTTTAACTATGTATTTCCTATACATATGTAACATTCCAATTTTCTGCAGAATGTTCTATGTATTTATTAATAGATCTCAAAATATATATATATATATATATATATATATATATATATATATATATATATATATATATATATATATATATATATATATATATATATATATATATATATATATACACACACACACTGATCCTTCTCCAACTGTGGCAAACAAATTTAATGTAGTTTTAGTGATGTTTCGGGACAACAATCCCTTCCTCTCTCAAGTTAACAATGTGCAAAAATCAGCCTTTAAATAGGCCCCAGATAACACTCCCCTCAAGATCAGCCAATCCAGGCCGAATGATAATCACACCCCTTCAGTGACCAAAAACCTAAATAAAATCATACCCAGAATAATCTCTCATAGAGGTGATCATGCCCCAATCGGACATATGTTTAATGGCAGGTTATAAAAAGCATAGAAAGACAAAATTTAAACAAAAAAAAAACAAACTTAATGTTAGCCTCCTGGCCAATCAGCATCCATTTTGCATCAGAATCTGATACGTCATGCAAAGCAGCCATGGCTTACTCCCCCCTGTCACTAAGGACGCCTGGAGGAACAACAAATCAGATCAACCCTCCTCAATGTAATGGAAACGATCACTCGTCTGCTCACTGAATTATCAACTGATCAAGACTATAGAATAAATTATTGTATTCACACAACAGTACACTCTAGTGTGTCGCATAAAAATATCAAGCTACCATCAGTCAAAATCATTCTAACGATAGCGGTTGTTAATAACGATAAATATTTATACCGGAATACCGCCCTTGACTGTGTCTCCTCCTAACGCTGACAAATAATGAAACCAAAACAATGTCCCCAACTAAGTGGCCGGCAGAGTAACAACAATAATACCACATGTATGTATCACATACCAACAATAGGTCATCGCCGCTAGCTACTATCAGATCGATTCAGATGTAAATAAACAAGGTATCCATGGTAACCAAAGATAGAACGCAGTGTTAGAGTTGCTTTGCATGACTTATCAGATTCTGATGCAAAATGGAAGGCTGATTTTTGCACATTGTTAACTTGTCAGAGGAAGGGATTGCTGTTGTCCCGAAACATCACTAAAACTACATTAAATTTGTTTGCCACAGTTGGAGAAGGATCAGTGAGTGCTTCCTTTTTTGCATTTCTACAATTCCCTTAAAGCACCCTGACAGTTGTCATTGTTGGTGAGAGTGCACATACACCAATTTTTGTATATGTATATGTGTGTGTGTGTGTGTGTGTATATAATATATATATATATATATATATATATATATATATATATATATATATATATATATATATATATATATTTGTTTTTTTTAAATGGAGTTTCTTTTTTTCTCTTGGGCATTAGGCTATGGCTTGTTAGCCGAAATGCGTAAGCCAGCTGATTCTCAGTTGGCTCTTTTACATGTGGATTGTCCTATCATATTTTTAAAAGACTTGTAATAATCTTGGACTTTTTAATCCAGCTGACGGCGGAATTCTTGATCTTGTGAGATAAATAATACAAGTATGCTATACATTTTATATTAAAATCTCCAGGTGTTTATTGTCCCCTTTAAAAGTAATTTGTATACACTCCTTTGATATAGCCACTATGCTTGTTACCAAGAAGTATACACTAATGTGCGTGTGAAATAGTTTTTTCTTTTCAAACCTTTCAAATATTGCAGCACATCCTTAGCCTCACTGGAATATTTCTGTTCATGACCATGAGTGACTTTGCATATGTTCTTAGTAATTCTTAGAGTATGTGTCTCTTCAGACCTGTGCATTTATCACTAAAACAGGTATACTTTTACTAGCTGTGTTTTACCTCTAGTATAAAGTATCACTGTTGATACACATGTAATGAAAAAATGCTTCTTATAAAAACTGAAATGCATCACTTTCATATTCCTTTAAAGGGAGAGGAAAGTCAAAATCAAACTTGCATGATTCAAATAGTGCATGTAATTTGAAGAGCCGTTTAAATTCAATTCTATTTTCAAATTTGCTTCGTTCTCTTAGTATCCCTAGTTGAAAAAGAATATGCACATATCTTACACTAGTGGGAGCTAGCTGCTGATTGGTGCCTGCACACATCATTCTCTTGTGATTGGCTAACTAGATGTATTCAGCTAGCTGCTAGTAGTGCAATGCTGTTCCTTCAGCAAAGGATAGCAAGATATTGAAGCAAATTTGATAATAGAAGTAAATTAGAAAGTTGTTTGAAATTGTATGTTCTGTCCAAATCTTGAAAGAAAATGTTGGGTTTTCCTGTTCCTTTAAGCTGGAAGGCAGAAAGCCCAACAATTTGTTGTAAAAATGTCATTTGATTTGTTTTACACTTTTTGTAGTGATGACATTTCCCTCAATATTGGACTAAAAAATATTGTTATAGTAATACTGTCTTTTATACTGTTCAGGGAAGTACCACAGGTATGTCTGCTACCGGCCTTAGAAATCTTGGCAATACCTGCTTTATGAATGCAATTCTGCAGTCTCTTAGGTAAGTGGAAATTTAGGCTTGTAATGTGCTGAAGTCATGTATTCCTTTAGTTGGGTGAAGATGAATTGTAATACAAATCTACAATATGTACTTTATTATTAATCAGTAGCAAGAATTATAAAAGACAATCACTGGTGGGTTATTACATTCACTCCTATTTAGACTACAACTAAATAGCTTTTTGCCCTGCAACAATGAATGCATTTAACATAATAAAAAAATACCTGCATTTTATTAGCCTGTCACATGTATGCAGCTACTATTGCATTAATTCTTTAAGTAATCATTTATTGTGTTATAAAATAACTTATTTTATTTTCCTACAGCAACATTCAGCAGTTCTGCAGCTATTTTAAAGATTTGCCAGGTGTAGAGCTTCGCAATGGAAAAACTGCTGGTCTCAGGACCTACCATACAAGGAGCCAGGGGGAAGTTAGTGTGTAAGTTACCAAGCAGAGTAATTGTGAACTTGACCTATACATACAGACCATGAGGCACATCAGCCTGCTGCACTGTTGAGTACTAAGGACTGAAATGAGAACTGTTTGTCAATTTAGAATTCTGTTCTTCAATTTTACTACTATTTTATTTTTATGGGCTGTTTAAATTTTATAAAGTGTAATCATTGCTGTCATATAGTGCTCAAAACACGTGTATGCTCTTTGTAATTGTAAAGTATAATGAATTTAAGCCCAGTATTAAAAAAAATACTATTCAAAACAGGGGTACTTTTAATTAATTAAACTTTATAAACATACTTACCTTTTTGTTACAGTAAACAGACCGCCGATCCTCTGCCTGCTTCTCCTGTATTTTGCAGATCGATGACGAAGCCGGCTTCCTCCAATCGTTGCGTGCCCCACGAGCTGGATGCCATTGGGGACCCGCAATGATTGGTGGAAGCCAGATTCGTCATTGATCTGCAAAATACAGAAGGAGAAGCGGGCGGAGGATTGGCGGTCTGTTTACCATAACAAAAATGTATGTATAAGTTGCTTAAAATTGCATGCTCTATCAGAATCATGAAAGTTTAATTTTGAGTATACTATTCCTTTAAGAGTATCTTTTAATACTCAGCTTTAATTCATTATACTTTACAATCACTTTAAGCAAGTAATGGATACAAAAATAACATTTTAGAACTACTTATATATAATTTTTTGAACAAAAAGTACTTTGGGTTATAAGAGTTTCTTTATATTGTTTGTAAATGTGTTTTTTTTTTTTGTTTTTACAACTGTCACTGTTGAGGAAGGTTATGAGCACCTGCTGTCATACATGTTTGTCCTCTGTTTATTTTAAACTGTTGTTCAGTAGTCTATTTTCGCTTTTTACATAGCAAGCTACGTTGGTAAATGATTGAGACTGTTCTATCCCTGTTTTATGGTTTCCTGGTCATATTCCTATGTATTATCCTTTCAAAAAGCCTCTTTTAACATCAGGTCTACAGGGCTGTAATTATGTGTCAGAGCTATTTTGCTATTTTAAATAGTGGCATTGCGATTGTTTTTTCTCCAGGACTCTGGTATGCAATTTTAAAATGAAAAATAAATAACTTCCTATTTATTTTCATTTTTCAACAAATTCTGCCAAATCTGTGCTTGCATTATTATATTTTTAAATCTTGAGTTGACATTTATGTGAATTATAGGTATTGGCAATAATATTTCTCTTGACCAATAACGAAGCCTAAGCCTCAAGATAGAGAAAGTGTGCTAACAAGCTAAAAGTATACACACCACATTAAAAGATATTTAAATTTATTAAATGAAATAGACAAATTACATAAAAACATATATAGAAATTAGCGGTAGGGACGTCTCCCTTATATAAAAAATAGTAGTCCGTGCAAATATTTGCAAATAGCAGCTAACAATTAGTAGGATGTAAATAAATGTTAAAAAACAATCATAATCTTAAATGTATGGCATAACACTGATAATATTCATAAAAGCAAGGATTATTAATAAAAACAAGCACCAAGTTCAGAAATATAATCACAGTGCAAATGGCCGTGTGCAAATGAGCATCAATATTGTAGCATTACGGCTTGAATTCGTAACAAATTGGTGCCACAAACAGATACAATGTACTGTACCGTGAGTCAAGAGGGTACTCGGAGGGTGTTACCGAGGAAAGGAAATCTTACGGTCAAAGCTTGGACCTCGGCTGTAGTGACTGCCGTTCCTGGAAAGTAGAAGTGTACAGACCTCTGCACATGTGAGTCGGCGTCTGACGTCACAAACTTCCGCTCTTCTCAGGTAATAGATTGTCGTTCCAGCAGCGTGAGAAAGAAAACAGCTGATTGCTGTGTGCTGATGAAAACTTGCTGCAAGAGCAGATTTAACTGCTGTAGATGTATCCGTTGTTCCAATAAACTGGTAGGGCACAAGTTATCCCTTACCTTGGGATATACAAAGATACTGGTAACCCGGGTTAAAGTTGCAGTACAGGCTGTACTGAGATATCCCTTAGTGTTTCAAAGATACAATGTCAGTGTCACATATGCAAGCGACGCGTTTCACCCTCCCTTGGGCTTTATCAAGATGCATGTGACAGGTAACTGAGAGCCTTTTATAGTGATCCATTCATTTGTAATTGGTTAATGCATTCAGTTGTAAAGGTAACACCCTCCAGGTGGTTAAGGTGGTATCTTCATTACTTCTCCCTTTGAGATCTATTTCCTTTAGTTGCTAGGTAACACCCTCTTTGCAATTAAGGTGGTATATCCTTGGTGAATCATTATAGATTTTATGTGCTTGTTGATAACAAATTATATATTAAAGACATTAAATATAAAAAAGCTGTCTGTGCATTACATAAACAATAACGGCTGTATTGTAACAAAAAACCATACTGGTTTTGTGAGTTGCTCGTTCTGAATATAATTATAAGCTAAGAGAAATTGTCTTATATATTATTAGGCACTCCCTTGAGTGAACATATATGCTATAAAAATATATTTACATTATGTCAAGAAGATAAATATAAAATATCTTATAAATAAGTGAATGAATATATAGATGAAAGTAAATTAACAGTATAAAAAAAGTGTGAACCTATCAAAATAATTGAAAGTATGTAAAGTGCATGTGCATGTGAATAAAAAGTGCTACTGAACAGATTTATTCAAATAAAAATGGGGAAAGGTCCAATTCTGAGTTGAGGCCTTTTGGAAATAAAGTGTCGTATTTGTAAATCAATTCAGCTTCTTGTATTAAGAGTGATTTTTCTGTGTTACCTCCTCTCCAATGTCCTTTGACTTTTTTTATCCCCCAGAAATTAAGTGCTTTAGTGTCCCTGTGATGTTTTTCTTTAAAATGTTTATAAAGTGAAGTGTCATCCCTACCTTTTTCTATACACAACAAGTGTTCCCTAATTCTATCCTTTAGGGATCTAGTGGTTTCACCAAAATAAAAAAGATTACGTGTACATTTTAATGCATAAATAATATTTTTATGATTGCACCTAATTAGATCTTTAATTCGAAAATTAATTTCTGAGCTGTTTATTTTTAAAGTCTTCAATTTAGAGCTGTGTTGACAGGCCTTACACGTATAACATGGAAAAAAACCTGCTGGTATTTTACCCTCTAAGTCTTTCTGAGTTGGATTTTTATTCCTTTTCAGTTCAATGGGAGCTAGCTGCATTTTAAAATTATTCGCTCTTCGAAAAATAAAAGTTGGTTTATCTGCCAGGTGTTTCCCAATTATGTTGTCTTCTTTTAAGAGGGGCCAGTGTTTTTTTATTATCTTTTTGATTATATTATGATCTGCACTATAATTCGTGATAATGGGAATAATATTTCTCTTGTAAGGTGTATCCAGTCCACGGATCATCCATTACTTGTGGGATATTCTCCTTCCCAACAGGAAGTTGCAAGAGGATCACCCACAGCAGAGCTGCTATATAGCTCCTCCCCTAACTGCCATATCCAGTCATTCTCTTGCAAACTCTCAACATAGCTGGAGGTAGTAAGAGGAAAGTGGTGTAATATAGTTAGTTTTTTCTTCAATCAAAAGTTTATTGTTTTTAAATGGTACCGGAGTTGTACTATTTTATCTCAGGCAGCATTTAGAAGAAGAATCTGCCTGCGTTTTTCTATGATCTTAGCAGAAGTAACTAAGATCCACTGCTGTTCTCACATATGTCTGAGGAGTGAGGTAACTTCAGAGGGAGAATGGCGTGCAGGTTATCCTGCAATAAGTTATGTGCAGTTTAAGTTTTTCTAGGGATGGAATTTGCTAGAAAAAAGCTGCTGATACCAGATTAATGTAAGTTAAGCCTAAATACAGTGATTTAATAGCGACTAGTATCAGGCTTGCTATCAGAGGTATATACTCTGATTAATGTGCAATATAAATCGTTTGCTGGCATGTTTAATCGTTTTTATATATGCTTTGGTGATAAAACTTATTGGGGCCTAGTTTTTTCCACATGGCTGGCTTGATTTGACTAGAAACAGTTTCCTGAGGCTTTCCACTGTTGTAATATGAGTGGGAGGGGCCTATTTTAGCGCTTTTTTTGCGCAGTTAAAATTACAGACAGACACATTCAGCTTCCCTCAGCAGTCCCCTGCATGCTTTAGGACATCTCTGAAGGGCTCAAAAGGCTTCAAAAGTCATATATTGAGGAAGGTAAAGCCACAGTGGAGCTGTGGCAGTTGTTGTGACTGTTTAAAAAACGTTTTTTTCAATTTGTTAATTCGTTTTTTGTATTAAGGGGTTAATCATCCATTTGCAAGTGGGTGCAATGCTCTGCTAACTTGTTACATACACTGTAAAAATTTCGTTAGTTTAACTGCCTTTTTTCACTGTTATTTCAAATTTTAGCAAAATTTGTTTCCCTTAAAGGCACAGTAACGGTTTTTTATATTGCTTGTTTAACTTGATGTAAAGTGTTTTCCAAGCTTGCTAGTCTCATTGCTAGTCTGTATAAACATGTCTGACATAGAGGAAACTCCTTGTTCATGATGTTTAAAAGCCATGGTGGAACCCCATATGATAATGTGTACTAAATGTATTGATTTCACTTTAAACAATAAAGATCAGCTTATATCTTTAAAAAAGACTAACTCTCCCCACGTGTCAGACCCGTTGACTCCCGCACAAGGGACTCACGCTAAAATGGCGCCAAGTACATCAAAGACGCCCATAGCGATTACTTTGCAGGACATGGCGGCAATCATGGATAATACCCTGTCAGCGGTATTAGCCAGACTGCCGGAATTCAGAGGAAAGCTCGATAGCTCTGGGGTTAGACGTAGTACAGAGCACGCAGATGCCTTAAGGCCCATGTCTGATACTGCGTCACAATATACAGAAGCTGAGGAAGGAGAGCTTCAGTCTGTGGGTGACATTTCTGATTCGGGGAAACCTGATTCAGATATTTCTACTTTTAAATTTAAGCTTGAGAACCTCCGTGTATTGCTTGGGGAGGTGTTAGCTGCTCTGAATGACTGTGACACAATTGCAGTACCAGAGAAATTGTGTAGACTGGATAAATGCTATGCAGTGCCGGTGTGTACTGATGTTTTTCCAGTACCTAAAAGGTTTACAGAAATCATTAATAAGGAGTGGGATAGACCCGGTGTGCCGTTTTCCCCCCCTCCTATTTTTAGAAAAATGTTTCCAATAGACGCCACCACACGGGACTTATGGCAGACGGTCCCTAAGGTGGAGGGAGCAGTTTCTACTTTAGCAAAACGTACCACTATCCCTGTCGAGGACAGTTGTGCTTTTTCAGATCCAATGGATAAAAAAATTAGGTTACCTTAAGAAAATGTTTATTCAACAAGGTTTTATCCTGCAGCCCCTTGCATGCATTGCGCCTGTCACTGCTGCTGCGGCGTTCTGGTTTGAGTCTCTGGAAGAGGCCTTTCAGACAGCTACTCCATTGACTGAAATACTTGACAAGCTTAGAACACTTAAGCTAGCTAATTCTTTTGTTTCTGACGCCATTGTTCATTTGACTAAACTTCAGGCGCGTAGGGCATTATGGCTTAAATCTTGGTCAGCTGACGTGACTTCAAAGTCTAAATTACTTAACATTCCCTTCAAGGGGCAGACCCTATTCTGGCCTGGTTTGAAGGAAATTATTGCTGACATTACTGGAGGTAAGGGTCATACCCTTCCTCAAGACAGGGCCAAATCAAAGGCCAAACAGTTTAAGTTTCGTGCCTTTCGAAACTTCAAGGCAGGTGCAGCATCAACTTCCTCTGCTACAAGACAAGAGGGAACTTTTGCTCAATCCAAGTCGGGCTGGAAACCTAACCAGTCCTGGAACAAAGGCAAGCAGGCCAGAAAGCCTGCTGCTGCCTCTAAGACAGCATGAAGGAACGGCCCCCTATCCGTTAACGGATCTAGTAGGGGGCAGACTTTCTCTCTTCGCCCAGGCATGGGCAAGAGATGTTCAGGATCCCTGGGCGTTGGAGATCATATCTCAGGGATATCTTCTGGACTTCAAAGCTTCCCCTCCTCAAGGGAGATTTCACCTTTCGAGATTATCTGTAAACCAGATAAAGAAAGAGGCATTCTTACGCTGTGTGCAAGACCTCCTAGTTATGGGAGTGATCTGTCCAGTTCCACAGTCGGAACAGGGACAGGGTTTTTATTCAAATCTGTTTGTGGTTCCCAAAAAAGAGGGAACCTTCAGACCCATTTTGGATCTAAAGATCTTAAACAATTTCCTCAGAGTTCCATCGTTCAAAATGGAAACTATTCGGACCATCCTACCTATGATCCAGGAGGGTCAGTACATGACCACAGTGGATTTGAAGGATACTTACCTTCACATACCGATTCACAAAGATCATCATCGGTTCCTAAGGTTTGCCTTTCTAGACAGGCATTACCAATTTGTGGCTCTTCCCTTCGGGTTAGCTACAGCTCCAAGAATCTTTACAAAGGTTCTGGGATCGCTTCTGGCGGTCCTAAGACCGCTAGGTATATCAGTGGCCCCTTATCTGGACGACATCCTGATACAGGCGTCAAGCTTTCAGATTGCCAAGTCACATACGGACATAGTTCCCCTCATTTCTCAGGTCACATGGGTGGAAGGTGAACGAGGAAAAGAGTTCTCTATCCCCACTCACAAGAGTCTCCTTTCTAGGGACTCTGATAGATTCTGTAGAAATGAAGATTTACCTGACAGAATCCAGGTTATCAAAGCTTCTAAAATCTTGCCGTGTTCTTCATTCTATTCCGCGCCCTTCGGTGGCTCAGTGTATGGAAGTAATCGGCTTGATGGTAGCGGCGATGGACATAGTGCCATTTGCGCGACTACATCTCAGACCGCTGCAACTATGCATGCTCAGTCAGTGGAATGGGGATTACACAGATTTGTCCCCTCTGCTAAATCTGGATCAAGAGACCAGAGATTCTCTTCTCTGGTGGCTATCTCGGGTCCATCTGTCCAAAGGTATGACCTTTCGAAGGCCAGATTGGACAATTGTAACAACAGATGCCAGCCTTCTAGGTTGGGGTGCAGTCTGGAATTCCCTGAAGGCTCAGGGATTGTGGACTCAGGAGGAGAAACTCCTCCCAATAAATATTCTGGAGTTAAGAGCAATATTCAATGCTCTTCTAGCTTGGCCTCAGTTAGCAACCCTGAGGTTCATCAGATTTCAGTCGGACAACATCACGACTGTGGCTTACATCAACCATCAAGGGGGAACCAGGAGTTCCCTAGCGATGTTAGAAGTCTCCAAGATAATTCGCTGGGCAGAGACTCACTCTTGCCACCTATCAGCAATCCATATCCCAGGTGTAGAGAACTGGGAGGCGGACTTTCTAAGTCATCAGACTTTTCATCCGGGGGAGTGGGAACTGCATCCGGAGGTGTTTGCTCAATTGGTTCATCGTTGGGGCAAACCAGAACTGGATCTCATGGCGTCTCGCCAGAACGCCAAGCTTCCTTGTTACGGATCCAGGTCCAGGGACCCAGAAGCGGAACTGATAGATGCTCTAGCAGCGCCTTGGTTCTTCAACCTGGCTTATGTGTTTCCACCGTTTCCTCTGCTCCCTCGACTGATTGCCAAAATCAAACAGGAGAGAGCATCAGTGATCTTGATAGCGCCTGCGTGGCCACGCAGGACCTGGTATGCAGACCTAGTGGACATGTCATCCTTTCCACCATGGACCCTGCCTCTGAGACAAGACCACCTACTACAAGGTCCTTTCAATCATCCGAATCTAATTTCTCTGAGACTGATAAAATCAAGCGTTCAATCTCCATGCAGTCAAAGCGTGACTTCTCCGAGTCAGTCATTGATACCCTTATACAGGCACGAAAGCCTGTTACCAGGAAAATCTACCGTAAGATGTGGCGTAAATACCTTTATTGGTGTGAATCCAAGAATTACTCATGGAGTAAGGTTAGGATTCCTAGGATATTGTCCTTTCTCCAAGAGGGTTTGGAAAAAGGATTATCAGCTAGTTCTTTAAAGGGACAGATTTCTGCTCTGTCTATTCTTTTGCACAAGCGTCTGGCAGAAGTTCCAGACGTTCAAGCTTTTTGTCAGGCTTTGGTTAGAATTAAGCCTGTGTTTAAACCTGTTGCTCCCCCATGGAGCTTAAACTTGGTTCTTAAAGTTCTTCAAGGGGTTCCGTTTGAACCCCTTCATTCCATTGATATCAAACTTTTATCTTGGAAAGTTCTGTTTTTAATGGCTATTTCCTCGGCTCGGAGAGTCTCTGAGTTATCTGCCTTACAATGTGATTCTCCTTATCTGATTTTCCATTCAGATAAAGTAGTTCTGCGTACAAAACCTGGGTTTTTACCTAAGGTAGTTTCTAACAAGAATATCAATCAAGAGATTGTTGTTCCATCATTGTGTCCTAATCCTTCTTAAAAGAAGGAACGCCTTTTACATAATCTGGACGTGGTCCGTGCTTTAAAGTTTTACTTACAAGCTACTAAAGATTTTCGCCAAACATCTACTCTGTTTGTTGTTTACTCTGGACAGAGGAGAGGTCAAAAAGCTTCGGCAACCTCTTTTTCTTTTTGGCTTCGGAGCGTAATATGCTTAGCCTATGAGACTGCTGGACAGCAGCCTCCTGAAAGGATTACAGCTCATTCTACTAGAGCTGTGGCTTCCACCTGGGCCTTTAAAAATGAAGCTTCTGTTGAACAGATTTGCAAGGCGGCGACTTGGTCTTCGCTTCATACCTTTTCAAAATTTTACAAATTTGACACTTTTGCTTCTTCGGAGGCTTTTTTTTGGGAGAAAGGTTCTACAGGCAGTGGTTCCTTCCATTTAAGCCTGCCTTGTCCCTCCCTTCATCCGTGTACTTAAGCTTTGGTATTGGTATCCCACAAGTAATGGATGATCCTTGGACTGGATACACCTTACAAGAGAAAACATAATTTATGCTTACCTGATAAATTTATTTCTCTTGTGGTGTATCCAGTCCACGGCCCGCCCTGTCTTTTTAAGGCAGGTCTAAATTTTAATTAAACTACAGTCACCACTGCACCCTATGGTTTCTCCTTTCTCGGCTTGTTTCGGTCGAATGACTGGATATGGCAGTTAGGGGAGGAGCTATATAGCAGCTCTGCTGTGGGTGATCCTCTTGCAACTTCCTGTTGGGAAGGAGAATATCCCACAAGTAATGGATGATCCGTGGACTGGATACACCACAAGAGAAATAAATTTATCAGGTAAGCATAAATTATGTTTTTGATGCTGACTCACTGGCGTGTGTGTTAAAAAAATAAAAATAAAATATATATATATATATATATATATATATATATATATATATATATATATATATATATATATATATATATATATATATTCCATGTAAAAAAACAGATAACGGCACCACAGTACACAATCTTTTAAAGGTGAAAAATCTTTATTTGAGGTTTAGCAACCAGTAAAAAGCGACGTTTCGGACCTACATAGTCCTTAATCATGCATAAGTTAAAAACAGACAGACTTTAAAAAGGGTATCTGGACCAATCAGGCTTCAATTCTCAATATTAATTTGTTTAACCCATACCTATCCAGGTTTATAAATTTCAATAACACAGTGACCTCTAGTGGTACCAGAATATATTCCATCATTTAAAACCATTCTAAAAACAAATACAAATCATAATCTCTATTCAGACCATATGGATGTAGTGTGTTCAAACGTTTAATCCACCATACTTCTTTCTGTTTTAATTTTAATTCCCTATTACCCCCTCTTCTATGATGGGGGATATGGTCAATCACTTGAAAGCGAAGCTGGCTTACTGTATGACCCATAATTGTAAAATGTGCAGATACTGGAAGTGACATATCTTTTGATTTAATGGATGCTTTATGTTGACTAAACCTATCCCTGGCGGCTTGGGTGGTCTCGCCAATGTAACAAAGGCCACATGGGCATTTAAGTAGGTAGATTGCATAATTAGTTTGGCATGTATATAACCCATTGATTGTATATTGCTTTCTTTTGTCATTTTGTGCTAAATATTTCCCTTTTATAACTGAATTGCATTGAGCACAGTGTAAGCAGGGGTAACGGCCTTTATTAGGGGTAGTTAAATAATCTACATCAGACATTTTAGTTGTACCTATATCAGCTTTTACTATGTGATCCCTAAGATTTTTTTACCCTTCTATATGATGGCATAGGGTGAAGTTTAAATGATTCTATCTCAGGATTATATTTTGACAAAAGGTGCCAATATTTTCTTACTATTCTAAAGATGTCATTACTCTTGTCACTGTATTCCATTGAAAGCACTAATCTATCTGTTCCTTTCTCTGTTTGTTTTTTATCATGTATTCTATCCAAATCCTGATTATTTTTAGCAATATTTTCTTTTGGATATCCTCTTTGGATAAATTTATTGCCCATAGACGCTAGTCTTTCTGGCAATACTTTCTGATCTCTGACTATTCTTTTAGTACGCAAAAGTTGACTCCTGGGTATGGATTTAAAAACAGTGTCAGGATGAAAACTTTCATATCGCAGCAGAGTATTTCTATCTGTGGGTTTTACATATAGATCTGTACTTAATGTATTTCCATGTCGATATACAGTTGTATCCAAAAAATTGATCTTTTGGAAAGAGTAAGTAATGGTAAATCTTAGGCCTGTCATAAAGGCATTGATATCCTCAACAAACTGTATCAGGGACTCCAATGAGCCCCCCCATATGCCAAAAATATCATCTATATACCTTTGCCACAGCTTACAATAGCTGATGAATGGCTGATTAGTGTAGACAAATTTGTTCTCAAAACCACTCATGAACAAATTGGCATATGAGGGGGCTACATTGGATCATCGATAGACTCCTGCTTTTATCTTCTGCTTTAACGTGTTCAGCACTGGATGGGCTAACCACTGGATGCAATGTTTTCTGCATACACAAACAGAGAGAAGCGCTCAACCAGGGAATGTTCAATAGCGTTTCTATGGCTAGTTACCACCCTAGAAGCAGCCTCTTTTTGCCCAGCATGCACTTTTCACAGAGAAACACTTTGCTGGGCAAAAAGAGCCTGCTTCTGGGGTGGTAACTAGCCATAGGAAAAGCTATTATGCTATTGTTCGTTCCCTGGTTGAGTGCTTCTTTTTGTGTATGCAAATTATGACCCTTGGTGAAGTCTTCCTAAGGGTAATGCGCAAAACCAGAGTGGAACAGTTGCCCAATGTGCCTAGATATGATTGCACCTCACTGACGAGGCCAAAATGTGCGCCTGTGGTTTGCTATGGCTCTCATTTAGAGAAGGATTGCCTGATATTTCAGGGGTGGCTGTAATGTTTAGTCAGGATCCGTCTGATCTACTACAATAAAGTTCTTCTCTGTGTATGGCACGTCCTGGGCAAAAAGAGGCTGCTTCTTGGGTGGTAAATAGCCATATAACACGCTATTACTATGTTGTTCTTTCCCTGGTTGAGCGCTTCTCTTTTTGTGTATACAATATTTTCTGCAGCTGGAACCAGGTATTTCACACAGATTGGCACGCACATAGCCTGCAGGGTTTCAGCAGGTATATGTTTGTAATGTTACAGGAGACTTAATATAGCTATGGTTAAGTTAATTGCCTATAATAAATCTGTCTTTTGTGGCAGTGGAGGACCTTTATTTCACACTTAGTTCCTTGGCTCTTCGAATTTTTAATTTATTTGGAGTTTCATTTTTCACATAAATTTACTTTTCAATAGATCCTTAATTTATAAAACTTCATACTTATTGTCACTATTCTTAGCACTGTAGCACTCACAAGAGACTCTTATTTTTTTTTATTAATAGTGTGTTTTCTGCACAGAGCGCATCTGCTGCTCTGAAACAGAAGAGGGAGTCAATGTGCAATTACAGATTCACACTACAGATCCTTTGAGTGCTATCTGAGGCACTGGATCATTCTGACAAACTAGAATGATTTTTTCCCACCTTGTACTTCACTGAAGCGCACTCCAGCTTGGTGGGTAGTGGAAATGACAATCCTGTTTTTTTTTTTCTGATGCTTATTGCTGGCCCGTTTTTGGTACTGCAAGGGTTAAAGTTTTTCCCCACTGCTATAGAGCCTGCATCCTACTTTCTTAAGGACTGCTGTCATGTCGCTCTATGGAGGGGGTAGGATTTCTATACTTTTTCAGGAGCCGGGTTATTTGAATGTCAGCATCTCATAGGTATCTTTTTTTTTTTTTTAAACTTTATATAGCCCAAAAAATTACTTTAGTGACTGGTTATTATATTATTTACTTGCTATGCTATATTATCACAATTATGGAGCATTCTGGTACTGTCCTCACTGCTGTTTCTTTTTTAGGGGATAGATCCTGTTATCAATTTTTTAAATGTATTTACTGTGTTTAGCCACTGTTATTCCACCAGCTCAATTTTGCAGCTATTGTATGGCTATTCTCATACACTCCAGTAGACTGTGTAATGCTGCTTTTTCCTCTAATAAAGTCAGTCTCCCCTCTGTTAGAACAGTACAAGGGAGTTACTCAGATTTCACTCCAGGACTTAAAATATTTGTGCGCTCTACTTTGTCTGAGATGTTTGCAGCCTTGGCCCATCCAAGTATTTTCTGCATCACCTACTACTTTCTAAATCTCTTATGAAATCTACTGCAATTATCTAAAACGAACTAAATACAGGGCGCCAAAATGCAATACATAAAACAAATAAAATATGTAACCATGTTTAAATAGTAACCGCAAATAACAATGTATGAGTCAGTATACAGTGTCAAATTAGATGTTTTTAGTCTAATAACAGATTATCCATAACAAAGAAAAGTTCAGGGTGCTCTTACCAAAAACCTGCTTCAATGAAATCAGATCTGAATAAATCTAAAAAACAAAAGAAAGGCGCTACTTGTGTTTATTAGTGTTATCAAATTGGAAACCAAAAATCCAGCTCTGCTGGCCATCCGTTTCTGAAAACTGGAATCTCCTTCTCAGCTGGAAATCCCACCACAAGCTATACAGCAAAGAACAACTCCTCATTGCCAAACCTCTGGTTAGGAGGTGAAGTGCTCCAGCACTTATATAAAGGCAGATGTAGGCAAAGTGATGGATAAAATCACACAAATATGTTTCAAAACATAAAGATAAAAAGCACAATAATGTGCAAGTATGCACATGTACGCTACGTTATTTTGCTTTTTATGTTTTTAAACATTTTTATTTGTGTGATTTTTATCTATCCACCTACATCTGCCTTTATATAAGTGTTGGAGCACTTCTCATTGCTGAACCTCTGGTTAGGAGGTGAAGGAGAACTTTGCTGTATAGCTTGTGGTGGGATTAGAGGCGGCCTTCAAGGGCTTATAAATTAGCATATGAGCCTACCTAGGTTTAGCAAAGAATGCCAAGTTGATTAGAATTGCATGCCCTATCTGAATCGTGAAAGTTTTAATATTTTAAGATGGGTCTTAACACCTTAAGGACTACAGCAGTTTTCTGTGTGTTATCATTGTCAACTACTGACATGCTGGGAGGGGGAGAGGGAGGAGGAATCCCTCACGGCACGCTGCATATAATTTGTGCAAAAGACTTCTGCTTTTCATGACCTCTCCTGAATGTAAATCACTAAGGGCTGACACACAGCGTAAAGATCGTTTAGCAAGGATTGTATGCATTATCTAGCAGTGTAATCTACGCCTGTCACACCCTCTGCAGAAACACAGTCAAACTTGTGTGTAATCAGAGGGTGTGACAGGAGTAGCTTACACTGCTAGATAATGCATACGATCCTTGCTAAACGATCCTTACGCTGGGTGTCAGCCCTTAGTGATTTACATTCATGAGAGGTCATGAAAAGCAGAAGTCTTTTGCACAAATTATATGCAGCGTGCCGTGAGAGCTTCCTCCTCCCTCTCCCCCTCCCAGCATGTGAGTAGTTGACAATGATAACACACTGAAAACGGCTCTGCTTAGAGCATAAAACTTGTATTCTATGGGATATACCTTTTTATTTATAAGGTTTCTATTTTTTCCAACAAGCTTTATTGATACATTAAAGCATTGTATACATTCTAAAGACAATAAGGATCCAGTTAAATTTTGGTATGGATATTAGTCTGGATAACAGTTGAACCATTGTCTCTTACGTGATATAAAGTCCAAAATGCTTGTGGGTTTTTGTTTTTTTTTGTTTTGTTATTTCAGAACCGTTGAAACAACAACAACAAGAAAACAAAATATAACAACATAACTTCGGTATATATCATAGTTACAGATTATATCTGAATTAACAGTAATATCAATCTAAGCTGCACATTTAGCGGCTCGTCTCCGTAAGCCAATGCATTTAATACGTATCTAAAGGTCTTGAGGTCTAACTAGGTATGTTGTGCGGTGAGGTTTGTGTTTGGTGAGAGATTGTTTGTTGCATGAATAGATGTCTCCCAATAAAGCAGCATAGCGCAATAGAAATCCAATCTATCGTTTTTTTGGTAATGGTATTTCTCCAGGAACAGGAAAAAAGTTACATTCTGTCTCCAGCTTTCTATTGTGCCAATCGATTGTTGTTTCCATAGCCTTGGTATAAGTTGTTTAGCGCTACTGAGCATGATATACAGTAGTGCTAGCTTGTACTTGCACTTAATCCTAGGTGGATTGTTAAACAGTAGGGTTAAAGAGTTATATGGGATAGTATGTGAAAGGACAGTCTGAATTTCTGCGTGTACCTTTTGCCAAAAGGGCTGCAATATGGGACAATCCCACCATATGTGGCATAGCGTGCCAATCTGTTTGCAAGCTCTCCAGCACAATGGGTCAGACTGTAAATTTTTGCTAATCTGCTGTGATTAAGATACCATCGACCCAATAATTTCATGTTGGTCTCTGTTATACTCATTGATGATGGCGATTTACTCATTTGCTGAAAGATCGCGTTCCAGGTCTCAGGTGTAATATCAAAACCTAATTCTGATTCCCAGATCTTAGTATATGAGGGGAGTGTTCTAGAATGAATGTCTATTAAAATTTTATATATTGCTGAAAGTGAACCCTTCATAGGATGAGTAGACTAGCATAGAAGTTCAAAAGGATTTAAACTTCGGACTAGGTTTTGTTTGTCTTTATTCTGCATTATAAAGTGAGACATTTGGAGGTAATCAAACCATCTGTGAAAGTATGGGATATATTTATCTGCTAATGATGATGCCTTTGTTAGAAGTGCCCCTTGCTCCACTACCGAATGGCATGGTAAGCCTTTAGTAATGCTATACAGGTTGTCTGTCCAGATGTGTTGGTGAGAGGGGAACTCCCCATTATGTAACAGGGGAGTGAGTGGTGAAGGAATTGTAGAGATACCGTGTCGAACCCCAGTCAGTGTCCCATGTAGCTAAAGGTGTCTTTGATTAAGGTATGAGTGCGTGTAAGGGTAATCCTATATTGTTTAAGTGTCCAGCAAGCAGCCCCTAAGCTTTTTGTTTCGGCCAAGTCGTGCTCCAATTTCACCCATTCTTTGCTATATGCATTTTTACACCAGTCTAATCAATTGTGCTGCTTGTTTATAAAAGTCAAGATTAGGAACTCTGAGCCCACCTCTATTTCGGTTCCTATATAGCGTGGATTTAGCTATTCTGCTCCGTTTATGTGCCCAGATGAATGTATTTGCCAGTTTTTGCGCTGCACAAATATGTGTGGGTACATTGATAGGTACTGTCTGGAATAAGTAAAGAAAGCGGGGAAGTATGCTCATTTTATAGGCTTGTATCCTACCTAACCAGGAGAGATGTTTATTTTGCCAAGTATCCATGTCTGTTTTTATGGTTTGTAGGAGTTTTTGGTAGTTCAACGTAAACAGTGCACCCGGCGATTTTGCTATCTGTATCCCTAGATATTTCAAAGAGTTATGTTGTTGGGTGAACTGATATAGTGTGGTTATCTGATTGCCCATCTCTGCGTTTATTGCAACGCCCAGAAATTACGATTTAGATGTATTCATTTTAAAATTTGACATGGCTCTATATGTTTCAATTTCTGTCATTAATGTTGGGATTGTTAGTTGCGGGAGAGTTAGCGTAAAAAGTATATTGTCAGCATATAGTGATGTTTTCTATTGTATGTCTCCTATTTGTATCCCATGTATCCTTTCATTTGACCTGACTTTAGTGGCTAAGACTTCCATGGCCAATATGAACAATAGGGGGGAGAGAGGGCAGCCCTGCCTTGTTCCGTTAAAAATGTGCAAGGGGTCTGATAGAGAATCCTTTAATTTGATACGTGCCTTCAGAGTATGATATAGGGCAAAGATTTTGTCTATGAGCTTATCACCTAGGCCAAATTGATAGGCTAGACTGGCAATTTCTCAAAACTACTTTAAACCAAAGGCCTTCTTGGCGTCTATAGCTAGAAAAATTGATGGGATATTATGGGTATGGGAATATTCCAGCAAATTTTTTTTTTTTTTAAATCAAAGTTTTTTATTAAGGTATTGAACAATACAACATACATGGCATGATAACATAAATATTACCTCCATGTCATACATACAAGCATTTGTTGAAATTAAGAGAAAAAAAAAAAAAAAGAAATACTTAAGTACCCACAAGGTCAGTATGTCACATTACAAAATTACATCCTTTTAACATCATAGAATAAATATATAAGTTCAAACTAAGGAATCATGTCTCACATGACGATCTACAATATCTAACCTTAGGGCTAATATGTAATATTATTACTCTAATATATCACAGTCTTCCACATTACTGGTTATGCAATGATACCTTACATTTTTTATTTTATATATGTTACTATAGTACCTCTTTAACATGAACTAACACCTAATAGAATTATATTTTACCTTGAACTGTTTATCAAAATAACAAACCACCTTAACTGAGAGGTACAACTTAATAGACAGAGAAAATAATAGCTTTTGGAATCATATGTGAAGAGCATTAGGATCATTAAGCAAAATATAAACCACAGCTACCTATCATTAATGCTGTTACTGAAGAATTATAGGAACATGGAACACATTGAATCTCACCTAAGTTGATGACCCCCATATGAGAGTATTAATTCACATGCTGTAGTAGGATATCTTTAAGTAATACATACACATGTAATACTATCTATAAACTATAAATGATGACAGAGTTAGTAACATAGAAATACAGATTGTTGTAGGTGGATCCATTGCCAAAATGAGTTCAAGAGATGCTAACCCAATAATACTTTGCAACGCCTGGTAATACTAAAACATTCCAGAGTAAGCTGTTATATCCCCCTCCATAGTGATGGGTAATTAGTTATGAATAAATAGGGCCCTCCTCTAAAGCAAATACAATCCTTACAGCATATAAAGGGTGATTGGTATTAAGCAAATTGACCATAAATTTAACTATACCTTATATAAGTGATTCTAAACATGATGGTTTAATAAACACAGCTTAAATTGTGAATCCCAAAGCAACTAGCTATAGTAGCAACATTAAAGATGCTTATTAAAGATGATGAGGGTCTAGTTATTGAACAATTAAAGGGGAAGAAAAAGAAAAAAAGGGGGGGTATGAGCAACACTCTATAACCTCAGATATATATTATCTTCATTAACTGCATTGCCAGCTATAATATACATAATAATGAAACCTAGATACCACAATATAGCTATATATGTATAGTATTAGATGGTGATCGCAAAACAAAGTGCTATGTATGACTTAAAATAGAAAACCATAAGATAGAACCCATAAAGGGAGCCACTAATATACTAAATGTTCTAAGCGTAACCTAAATGGTGTACAAAGAAAGTGAGAGCGTCTTATTCAGCTTAGCGGGAAAGTAGAGCCTTTTACCCTATCCCACAAACTACCACCTGCATATTTGAGTATATTTGTGTAGGCAATCTTTGTAGGTAGGCAGAAGATCTAGAATCCTCCCGATCCCTACAAGTTTGTATGACAAGGCAGGTGTTAGTCATCAAAAGACTTCCAATCTGAATCGGGCATTTAACAGGAACCTCCAAAGTGCTGGTCATCGCCGCAGACATCAAGCCAAGTGAGAGTCCAAGATCAAGAGCATTCCAGTGTCCCTCCGAGAACAGCCGCTTCTCCGCGGGACCCTGCACCAGCCCATCTTCAATGTGATGCTTGTACTGCAAACTATCCTCAACTGAGGAGCCGATTACAAGGAAGGATGTCGGCGATGATCGCTTCAGCTAATCTGGGGTCAGCTTCATTGGGAGATTCTCATCTGTGTAAACCGATGGACTCCTAGCATATTTTCCCAGCTCCAGCTGCTGTGTCAGAGTTACCTCGTGTGCTGGTTGACAATCAGGATCACTACGCCCGTCCGATTGCAAGAGCTCTGTGAGACTTGTAAGGTGATCATCTAATTTGCGAGCCACCGCAGCTATTAATGCAGAGTAATCAGATGCCATTTTGAGGTATTATTTTCAAGCCAGTTGGAGGAATAAAGATGAGAGTAACGTAGTTATAATACCATAACAAACTTGTAGCTGTTCTATTTACGTTCCGTCCCTAATTAGTAGGTAGCTGTGAGGGGTTTTAGATAAATCCTGATGCATGGAATACAGTTATAGCAGATGAATACTGCACTGCCCGGCTACTCCCAGAGCCGGGGGGGTGTGTTGGTAAAGTGATGTAGGCCGCTGCCTTTAAACTCGAGCAGACTATCTTGAGTCTTCTGCTTGTAAAATATAAGCAAAAACGGTATCTTTTAACTCAGTGTCTTTTCCTTGCTATACATGCCATATTGCTGCAAAAAATGTTCTGAATGTAGAGAGATAATCCGCAAATTGTTCAAATTATAGTCAGAGCTGCAGAGTTATGAGACTCCTCATGGCTGTGGCTTAGTCACGCCCATTCCAGAAAATTTTAATACCTTGATGGTGTTGTCTCGTGCTTCTCAAAGGGGCACAAATCCTACTTGATTTGGATGTATGAGATGAGGTAGAAATCTATTGAGTCTACCAGCTATGATTTTTGCGTAAAGTTTAATGTCTACATTCAGTAATGATATGGGGCGAAAATTGGCAGGGGTATCTGGTTCTTTTCCAGGTTTTGGGATGACTGAGATATGGGCTTCCGACATGGAAGAGGGGAAGGGGTGTTGACGATCTGTTTTGTTAAAAATTGCACATAAATGTGGAAGTAGAATTGGGGCAAATTTTTTATAATATTGAACTGAGAACCCGTCAGGGCTGGGGCTCTTTCCAGTGGGTAATTGCTTAAGGGCCGTAAGAATTTCAGTTACAGTGATAGGGGCTTCTAGTTCCCCCGCTTGCTCTTTAGTTAACCGAGGAAGAGGAACTGATGACAAATAATTTTTGATGTCATCATTTAAGTTTTTTGGGGTGTTCCCTGTCTTTAAACTATAAAGTTTAGAATAATATTTCACAAATTGAGAAAGGATCTCTGGAGTAGTATTTACCTTTTTGTTTGCGGTTGTCTTTAAACCGTGAACAAAGGTTCTTATTTCTCCAACATAGGTGTGTCCGGTCCACGGCGTCATCCTTACTTGTGGGATATTCTCCTCCCCAACAGGAAATGGCAAAGAGCCCAGCAAAGCTGGTCACATGATCCCTCCTAGGCTCCGCCTTCCCCAGTCATTCTCTTTGCCGTTGTACAGGCAACATCTCCACGGAGATGGCTTAGAGTTTTTTGGTGTTTAACTGTAGTTTTTATTATTCAATCAAGAGTTTATTTTAAAATAGTGCTGGTATGTACTATTTACTCTGAAACAGAAAGGTGATGAAGATTTCTGTTTGTAAGAGGAAAATGATTTTAGCAACCGTTACTAAAATCGATGGCTGTTTCCACACAGGACTGTTGAGAGGAATTAACTTCAGTTGGGGGAAACAGTGAGCAGACTTTTGCTGCTTGAGGTATGACACATTTCTAACAAGACGA
Source organism: Bombina bombina (assembly GCF_027579735.1). Classification (NCBI taxonomy): domain Eukaryota; kingdom Metazoa; phylum Chordata; class Amphibia; order Anura; family Bombinatoridae; genus Bombina; species Bombina bombina. The sequence goes on along the minus strand of NC_069504.1, from coordinate 478,887,743 downwards.
TGTAATGCTGGAAGCTGTCATTTTCCCTATGGGATCCGGTAAGCCATTTTTATTACATAAGAAAAAAAGGGCTTCACAAGGGCTGTTAAGACTGTAGACATTTTCTGGGCTAAAACGATTGATATATAAGCATATTTTAATACTTCATAGCTTTGAGGAATTATTTTATTCTTGGGAATTATGTAAAATAACCGGCAGGCACTGTATTGGACACCTTATTCTCTAGGGGCTTTCCCTAATCATAGGCAGAGCCTCATTTTCGCGCCTCTATTGCGCACTTGTTTTTGGGAAGCATGACATGCAGATGCATGTGTGAGGAGCTCTGATACATAGAAAAGACTTTCTGAAGGCGTCATTTGGTATCGTATTCCCCTTTGGGCTTGGTTGGGTCTCAGCAAAGCAGATACCAGGGACTGTAAAGGGGTTAAATATAAAAACGGCTCCGGTTCCGTTATTTTAAGAGTTAAAGCTTTCAAATTTGGTGTGCAATACTTTTAAGGCTTTAAGACACTGTGGTGAAATTTTGGTGAATTTTGAACAATTCCTTCATACTTTTTCACATTTGCAGTAATAAAGTGTGTTCAGTTTAAAATTTAAAGTGACAGTAACGGTTTTATTTTAAAACGTTTTTTGTACTTTGTTATCAAGTTTATGCCTGTTTAACATGTCTCCAGATAGACTGTGTTCTGTATGTGGGGAAGCCAAGGTTCCTTCTCATTTAAATAGATGTGATTTATGTGACACAAAATTTAGAGAAAATGATGCCCAAGATGATTCCTCAAGTGAGGGGAGTAAGCATGGTACTGCATCATCCCCTCCTTCGTCTACACCAGTCTTGCCCACACAGGAGGCCCCTAGTACATCTAGTGCGCCAATACTACTTACTATGCAACAATTAACGGCTGTAATGGATAATTCTATCAAACATTTTAGCCAAAATGCCCACTTATCAGCGAAAGCGCGACTGCTCTGTTTTAGAAAATACTGAAGAGCATGAGGACGCTGATGATATTGGTTCTGAAGTGCCCCTACACCAATCTGAGGGGGCCAGGGAGGTTTTGTCTGAGGGAGAAATTTCAGATTCAGGGAAAATTTCTCAACAAGCTGAACCTGATGTAATTACATTCAAATTTAAATTGGAACATCTCCGCGCCCTGCTTAAGGAGGTGTTATCTACTCTGGATGATTGTGAGAATTTGGTCATTCCAGAGAAATTATGTAAAATGGACAAGTTCCTAGAGGTCCCGGGGCCCCCCGAAGCTTTTCCTATACCCAAGCGGGTGGCGGACATTGTAAACAAAGAATGGGAAAGGCCCGGCATACCTTTCGTCCCTCCCCCTATATTTAAGAAATTGTTTCCTATGGTCGACCCCAGAAAGGACTTATGGCAGACAGTCCCCAAGGTCGAGGGGGCGGTTTCTACTCTAAACAAACGCACCACTATACCCATAGAAGATAGTTGTGCTTTCAAAGATCCTATGGATAAAAAATTAGAGGGTTTGCTTAAAAAGATGTTTGTTCAGCAAGGTTACCTTCTACAACCAATTTCATGCATTGTTCCTGTCACTACAGCAGCGTGTTTCTGGTTCGATGAACTAGAAAAGGCGCTCAATAAAGATTCTTCTTATGAGGAGATTTTGGACAGAATTCATGCTCTCAAATTGGCTAACTCTTTCACCCTAGACGCCACTTTGCAATTGGCTAGATTAGCGGCGAAAAATTCTGGGTTTGCTATTGTGGCGCGCAGAGCGCTTTGGCTAAAATCTTGGTCAGCGGATGCGTCTTCCAAGAACAAATTGCTTAACATTCCTTTCAAGGGGAAAATGCTGTTTGGCCCTGACTTGAAAGAGATTATTTCTGATATCACTGGGGGCAAGGGCCACGCCTTTCCTCAGGATAGGTCTTTCAAGGCCAAAAATAAACCTAATTTTCGTCCCTTTCGCAGAAACGGACCTGCCCCAAGTGCTACGTCCTCTAAGCAAGAGGGTAATACTTCTCAAGCCAAGCCAGCCTGGAGGCCAATGCAAGGCTGGAACAAAGGTAAGCAGGCCAAGAAACCTGCCACTGCTACCAAGACAGCATGAGATGTTGGCCCCCGATCCGGGACCGGATCTGGTGGGGGGCAGACTCTCTCTCTTCGCTCAGGCTTGGGCAAGAGATGTTCTGGATCCTTGGGCGCTAGAAATAGTCTCCCAAGGGTATCTTCTGGAATTCAAGGGGCTTCCCCCGAGGGGGAGGTTCCACAGGTCTCAATTGTCTTCAGACCACATAAAAAAACAGGCATTCTTACATTGTGTAGAAGACCTGTTAAAAATGGGAGTGATTCATCCTGTTCCATTAGGAGAACAAGGGATGGGGTTCTACTCCAATCTGTTCGTAGTTCCCAAAAAAGAGGGAACATTCAGACCAATCTTAGATCTCAAGATCCTAAACAAGTTTCTCAAGGTTCCATCGTTCAAAATGGAAACCATTCGAACAATTCTTCCTTCCATCCAGGAAGGTCAATTCATGACCACGGTGGATTTAAAGGATGCGTATCTACATATTCCTATCCACAAGGAACATCATCGGTTCCTAAGGTTCGCATTTCTGGACAAGCATTACCAGTTTGTGGCACTTCCGTTCGGATTAGCCACTGCTCCAAGAATTTTCACAAAGGTGCTAGGGTCCCTTCTAGCGGTGCTAAGACCAAGGGGCATTGCAGTAGTACCTTACTTGGACGACATTCTGATTCAAGCGTCGTCCCTTCCACAAGCAAAGGCTCACACGGACATTGTCCTGGCCTTTCTCAGATCTCACGGGTGGAAAGTGAACGTGGAAAAGAGTTCTCTATCTCCGTCAACAAGGGTTCCCTTCTTGGGAACAATAATAGACTCCTTAGAAATGAGGATTTTTCTGACAGAGGCCAGAAAATCAAAACTTCTAAACTCTTGTCAAATACTTCATTCTGTTCCTCTTCCTTCCATAGCGCAGTGCATGGAAGTAATAGGTTTGATGGTAGCGGCAATGGACATAGTTCCTTTTGCGCGAATTCATCTAAGACCATTACAACTGTGCATGCTCAGTCAGTGGAATGGGGATTATACAGACTTGTCTCCGAAGATACAAGTAGATCAGAGGACCAGAGATTCACTCCGTTGGTGGCTGTCCCTGGACAACCTGTCACAGGGGATGAGCTTCCGCAGAGTGGGTCATTGTCACGACCGACGCCAGTCTGGTGGGCTGGGGCGCGGTCTGGGGACCCCTGAAAGCTCAGGGTCTTTGGTCTCGGGAAGAATCTCTTCTCCCGATAAATATTCTGGAACTGAGAGCGATATTCAATGCTCTCAAGGCTTGGCCTCAGCTAGCAAAGGCCAAATTCATACGGTTTCAATCGGACAACATGACGACTGTTGCGTACATCAACCATCAGGGGGGAACAAGGAGTTCCCTGGCGATGGAAGAAGTGACCAAAATCATTCAATGGGCGGAGACTCACTCCTGTCACTTGTCTGCAATCCACATCCCAGGAGTGGAAAATTGGGAAGCGGATTTTCTGAGTCGTCAGACATTTCATCCGGGGGAGTGGGAACTCCATCCGGAAATCTTTGCCCAAATTACTCAGTTGTGGGGCATTCCAGACATGGATCTGATGGCCTCTCGTCAGAACTTCAAGGTTCCTTGCTACGGGTCCAGATCCAGGGATCCCAAGGCGACTCTAGTAGATGCACTAGTAGCACCTTGGACCTTCAAACTAGCTTATGTATTCCCGCCGTTTCCTCTCATCCCCAGGCTGGTAGCCAGGATCAATCAGGAGAGGGCATCGGTGATCTTGATAGCTCCTGCGTGGCCACGCAGGACTTGGTATGCAGACCTGGTGAATATGTCATCGGCTCCACCATGGAAGCTACCTTTGAGACGGGACCTTCTTGTTCAAGGTCCGTTCGAACATCCGAATCTTGTCTCACTCCAACTGACTGCTTGGAGATTGAACGCTTGATCTTATCAAAGCGAGGGTTCTCAGATTCTGTCATTGATACTCTTGTTCAGGCCAGAAAGCCTGTAACTAGAAAAATCTACCACAAAATATGGAAAAAATATATCTGTTGGTGTGAATCTAAAGGATTCCCTTGGGACAAGATAAAAATTCCTAAGATTCTATCCTTTCTTCAAGAAGGTTTGGAGAAAGGATTATCTGCAAGTTCCTTGAAGGGACAGATTTCTGCCTTGTCTGTGTTACTTCACAAAAAGCTGGCAGCTGTGCCAGATGTTCAAGCCTTTGTTCAGGCTCTGGTTAGAATCAAGCCTGTTTACAAACCTTTGACTCCTCCTTGGAGTCTCAATTTAGTTCTTTCAGTTCTTCAGGGGGTTCCGTTTGAACCCTTACATTCCGTTGATATTAAGTTATTATCTTGGAAAGTTTTGTTTTTGGTTGCAATTTCTTCTGCTAGAAGAGTTTCAGAATTATCTGCTCTGCAGTGTTCTCCTCCTTATCTGGTGTTCCATGCAGATAAGGTGGTTTTGCGTACTAAACCTGGTTTTCTTCCGAAAGTTGTTTCTAACAAAAACATTAACCAGGAGATAGTCGTGCCTTCTTTGTGTCCGAATCCAGTTTCAAAGAAGGAACGTTTGTTGCACAATTTGGACGTAGTTCGTGCTCTAAAATTCTATTTAGATGCTACAAAGGATTTTAGACAAACATCTTCCTTGTTTGTTGTTTATTCCGGTAAAAGGAGAGGTCAAAAAGCAACTTCTACCTCTCTCTCTTTTTGGCTTAAAAGCATCATCAGATTGGCTTACGAGACTGCCGGACGGCAGCCTCCTGAAAGAATCACAGCTCATTCCACTAGGGCTGTGGCTTCCACATGGGCCTTCAAGAACGAGGCTTCTGTTGATCAGATATGTAAGGCAGCGACTTGGTCTTCACTGCACACTTTTACTAAATTTTACAAATTTGATACTTTTGCTTCTTCTGAGGCTATTTTTGGGAGAAAGGTTTTGCAAGCCGTGGTGCCTTCCATCTAGGTGACCTGATTTGCTCCCTCCCTTCATCCGTGTCCTAAAGCTTTGGTATTGGTTCCCACAAGTAAGGATGACGCCGTGGACCGGACACACCTATGTTGGAGAAAACAGAATTTATGTTTACCTGATAAATTACTTTCTCCAACGGTGTGTCCGGTCCACGGCCCGCCCTGGTTTTTTAATCAGGTCTGATAATTTATTTTCTTTAACTACAGTCACCACGGTATCATATGATTTCTCCTATGCAAATATTCCTCCTTTACGTCGGTCGAATGACTGGGGAAGGCGGAGCCTAGGAGGGATCATGTGACCAGCTTTGCTGGGCTCTTTGCCATTTCCTGTTGGGGAGGAGAATATCCCACAAGTAAGGATGACGCCGTGGACCGGACACACCGTTGGAGAAAGTAATTTATCAGGTAAACATAAATTCTGTTTTTTTTAAGTTTGAGGGCGCATGCTAAAAATTTCCCTGCTCTATTATTCTCAAAATAAATTTCTTGTTTAGTTTTGAGGGCTAACGTATTGACTTCCTTTAATAACTGCTCTTGGACCATTTTCCTGGCTTTTTCTAGTTCATCGAAGGCATGTAGGTCTAGAGGGTTTTGCTTGTGTGCGTATTCTAATTTGGCTAGGAGATTTGTTGATAATGTAAACGTGCTTTCTTTTTAACATGTGCCTGTCTTTTTTTTAATAAACTCGCCTCTGATATAACATTTATGTGCCTCCCATACTACAAAAGGATCTGTTTCCAGGAGAGAGTTAAATTGAAAATATTCAGGGAGAAGCTTTTCTATCTTAGCTTTAAAATCTGGGGCATTGAGTAAACCATCCTCCAATTTCCACATGAAAACTCCTTTAGGTGCAGATGGCCAGTCAAGCTGCGTAAGCACAGCAGAGTGATCGGACGAAACAGTGTGTGACATCCTAGAGGACAAAACATTAGTAAGACCCCTTTGATTAGTTAATAGGTAGTGGATCCTGCTATAGGAGCGATGTGGAGACGAAAAAAAGGTATAGTCTCTTTGACATCTGGAGATTTAAACACCCCATGCAAACAGAGTTTGATCCCGTAATATTTTCCACAATTGTTTTATTGTGCTCCTAGAAATAGACGGGTTAGGGTTCGTTGTATCCAAATACGGTTGGATAGGTATATTAAAATCTCCTCCTATATAAAGTGCTCCTTTAGTGTGATCTAAGATTTGAGTGAAATATTTCTTAAAAAAGGGAAGTTGTTGTTTTGTATTTGGAGCATATAAATTGACCAATGTCACCGGAGTGCCATATAATAGGCCGGATACACACAAAAATCTACCTTCAGTATCTGTGTATGTTTTTATGAGTGAAAGGTATTTGCCTACCTATGAGAATGCTTACTCCGTTCCGTTTGTGGTCAAAAGAGCTATGAAAATGCTGTGTGTAGTGATTTTCCAGATGTTTCTGCTCTTTAGATTTTAAAAAGTGGGTCTCCTGTAAAAAAGAGTATATCCCCTCTTTTTTTCCTGTGGAGGTCCCGGAGTGCCATGGATCGTTTCTGTGGAGAGTTTAATCCCTTAGTATTTTGGCTTATCAGTGTAATTGTTTTATTATTAATTGCCATAATTTATTTTATGTTTTGGCGCCTATCAAGATATTGAGGCCAGGGTAAGTCTAGCCGTGTGGTCACCTGAGTTGTGTTGTAATGTAGTGTGTGTACCTCAAGACCTATGTACCATATATATAATAATAACCGAGTAAACAATAAGTAACAAACACATAACATTCCCCCAAAGGAGCAACCTAAGGGGTTGGATTTAAACGTTCACTTTAAGTCAAGTTTAAATATTTTGGAGTCGGTAACCAGCTCTGTAAATAAACTTACATTGTCTGCTATATTAATCCACTATAGCTTATAAAATAATCAAATAATAAAAAGGAAGAAAAGAAAAAGAAGCTATCATGTAATACTATTACGCAGCTTGGCATTCAATATGCTATTTGTGCCGAAAGGGGGAGTGGGGAGGAGTAGGAAAAAGGGAGAGGTTCTGAGAGGAAAAGGGGCAAAATGTAGGAAAGTTTAATAAGGACCAAAGTATCTGTAAAGTATTTAGTCACTGATGCTGTCTCACCACTCTTCATGTTCTGATGTCTCTAGGTAGATTCACTCTCTCTTGCAAAGGTCAATGTCAGTGCATTAAGGAAATTGTTATTAGCAGTATTTAGGACTATGTTTGATGAAGGAGGAACTTTCCAAAAAGTTCTTCAGGTGTTCTCAGGTGTCTGCTGTCGCTTATTTGATTCTAATGTGGGTATCGGCCTGCTTTTCTTTGGTGTGCACAAATTTGGGTTGTGGGATTTGGTTTTGTAGGAAGTGTGGGCTTGTTTCTATTCCTCCCTTTGTTGCTTTGCCCTTTTATAGTCCGGTTGTTCCTCTAGGAGTTCCCTTTCATTGCTCCCTGGAGGGTCTAATTCAAGGGCCCTGCAGAAAGTCGGGATATCGGCAGTGGTTTTGCAAATCAGTTTCCGATTTCCATGCAAGACGTATAGGTGGAAGGGGAACCCCCATCTGTAAAGTATTCTTTTCTGTCGCAATAAAGTTGTTAGGGTGTTAAGTTCTCTCCTTCTTTGCAATGTTCGTGGTGAGAGGTCAACATAAAATTGCAGGACCATGCCTCTAAAGTGCACTGGTTGGTTTTTTTCTGGAGGCATTTAAAAGTTCTTCTTTTAAATCATATATCGGTCATCAAGGGGGAACAAAGAGTTCTCTAGCGATGATAGAGGTTACCAAAATAATTCAATGGGCAGAGACTCACTCTTGCCATCTATCAGCAATCTATATCCCAGGAGTGGAGAACTGGGAAGCGGATTTTCTAAGTCAAATTTTTCATCCGGGGGAGTGGGAACCACATCCGGAGGTGTTTGCACAATTGATTCAGCAATGGGGCACACCAGAATTGGATCTGATGGTGTCTCGTCAGAACGCCAAACTTCCTTGTTACGGGTCTAGGTCAAGGGATCCTCAGGCAGTACTGATAGATGCTCTAGCAGTACCTTGGTCGTTCGACCTGGCTTATGTGTTTCCACCATTTCCTCTCCTTCCTCGTTTGATTGCCAGAATCAAACCGAGAGAGCTTCGGTGATTTTGATAGCACCTGCGTGGCCACGCAGGACTTGATATGCAGACCTGGTGGACATGTCATCTCTTCCACCATGGACTCTGCCACTGAGACAGGACCTTCTGATTCAAGGTCCTTTCCAGCATCCAAATCTAGTTTCTCTGTGGCTGACTGCTTGGAGATTGAACGCTTGATTTTATCCAAGCGGGGTTTCTCTGAGTCGGTCATAGATACCTTGATTCAGGCTCGAAAGCCTGTCACCAGGAAAATTTATCACAAGATATGGCGTAAATATCATTATTTTTTTTTTTTTTTTTTTTTTAAACAATTTTTATTGAAGTCATAAACAAATACAATATATAAAGGGTATGCCCCAAAACATTTACAAATAAATGTATACACAGTACAATTAGAAGAGTAATGTATTCAAATACCTCAGGCGTTACTATAAAATGTGGGCTATCTTATAAGGGGACTTCAGTTTTATTATAGAGTATCATAAAAGTAACATAAAAAAAGGTCCTCTCCCAGCTAAATAAAAAGAAGATTAGGGTATCTATTCAGATAAGAGTAGGGCTAGGGAGGAGGTAGCTCTATAGTTTTATGGGGAAGGGGGATGCAGCGGGCGAGAGCCGCTCAAAATAGTAGGAGGGGGGGAGGGCGGAGCCAGTTAGTATGTCGAATTTGTAAATGCACTGAGAACTCAGAGCTTTTAAAGGGACAGTCAACCCAAAAATTACTTTTAACTTAGTTAGTTAACTAATCTAAATATCTTTACAGTAAACTGTAGCCAAATTTCCATCTAAATAAACTTTGGCAGAAAATAAACTTACTAGATCTCATCTGGCAGTTTGGAAATGGCCGCCTGACCCCTCCTTCTCTGACGTCTCCCAAAAGCTTGAACTAGTACAGGATCCTTTTCTCGAGTCTAGTAGTCTCGTCCCTGCGCGCTCCTGCAATTTCAGCTAACAGCTGTTCATTCCCGGCCGGCACTCACTGCCTCTCATCTGTGCTGTGTGTTACAGAGACTGAGAGTCAGTGAGTGCCGGGCAAGCAGTGATATGATGGTCTGAGAGTAGAGAGAAATGATATGATGGTTTCACCTATTTGATTCTACAGAAAGAAATACAATTTGCTTACTAAGTAGAGGCTTCATAACGTTCCTTGTTACACAAAATGTCATATCCTGTATAAAAAAAAAAAAATACGCTGAGCTGCAGGGTTTAGTCTCAGCTTAAAATAATGTTATGTGAAGTTTCTGTTATAATCAGGGAATCTTGTAACCAGAATATTACGTTATTATGGGACCCCATTGTTGTTGTATTTTTAACCAGGGGGGTTGTGTGGGACGATGGGGTCCCATATGTTGTTGTATTTTTAACTAATCTATCCGAGTTGAATGGAAAATGAACTATAATGATAATTTACGATATATAATAGAATCAGTCTCCTTGCATTGGGGTGGAACCAATGATTTAGTGAAGCATTAACAGTTATATCTATCGCAGAACCTCCGGTTTGGAGTGTTACATAGAAGGAGGGTATAGAAGGATCCAACCACTTAGATTAATATGTGGTAACAATAACTGCACAAGTACTTAGTTAATTTAATACCAATATACTGCATACCCAAATACCGGTAATGACATGAATGTGAAAAGTTAAATATATATCTCCTACATAATATTGAATCACCATGTTTGAATCACCATGTTTGTATAAACTGTATTTCTCTTGTTAAGTGTGTTCAGTCCACGGGTCATCCATTACTTATGGGATATATTCTCCCCCCAACAGGAAGTTGCAAGAGGATCACCCAAGCAGAGCTGCTATATAGCTCCTCCCCTCACATGTCATACCCAGTCATTCTCTTGCAACGCTCAACAAAGGAGGTCGTGAGAGGAGATGGGAGTTTTTTATTTATTCTTCAATCAAAAGTTTATTATTTTAAAATGGCACCGGAGTGTGCTGTTTTTTCTCTCAGGCAGTATTTAGAAGAAGAATCTGCCTGCGTTTTCTATGATCTTAGCAGACGTAACTAAGATCCACTGGCTGTTCTCGCACATTCTGAGGAGTGGGGTAACTTCAGAAAAGGGAATAGTATGCGGGGTCCCCCGCAAATGAGGTATGTGCAGTAAAATATTTTCTAGGAATGGAAATGACTAAGAAAACACTGCTGTTACCCATATGATGTAAGTACAGCCTTTAATGCAGTAGTAGCGACTGGTATCAGGCTGGTAAATGTATGCACAGTAGAGTTATTTTCTAGGGACTAGAATTTGACTGAGAAAATACTGTTAATACTGAAATATTGTATGAGCCTTAACTGCAGTAGAAGCGACTGGTAGCAGGCTTAGTGATAACTTTGCATAACATTGGAAAAGTTTGTAAAACGTTTACTGGCATGTTATTCGTTTTTTGTGAGGTACTTTGGTGATAAATATTTTTGGCCATGAATTTTTTCCATATGGCTAACGTATATTTCTGCATAGAAACCGTTATGTCAGGTCTCCCACTGTTGTAAATATGAGTGGGAGGGGCCTTTTTGTAGCGCCTTGTTGCGTAGTTAAAATTCTAGCACAGTCTTCCTGCTTCTTCCTCCTTGATCCAGGACGTCTCCAGAGAGCTCAGGGGTCTTCAAAATTCATTTTTGAGGGAGGTAATCAGTCACAGCAGACCTGTGACAGTGTGTTTGACTGTGATAAAAGCGTTAAATCTTAATTTGATTATCCGTTTTTGGGTATTGAGGGGTTAATCATCCTTTTGCTAGTGGGTGCAATCCTCTGCTAATTTCATACGTTTTTTCTGTTAAATTGTTTGTCATAACTGAATTAATTCATTGTTATTTCAACTGTGTTTTTTAAAAGCGCTGCAGCGTTTTTTTTATCTTGCTTGTACATTTATTGAAAGAATTTTCCAAGCTTGCTAGCCTCATTGCTAGTCTGTTTAAACATGTCTGATACAGATGAATCTACTTGTTCATTATGTTTAAAAGCCAATGTGGAGCCCAATAGAAATATGTGTACCAATTGTATTGATGTTACTTTAAATAAAAGTCAGTCTTTACTGGTAAAGAAATTATCACCAGACAACGAGGGGGAAGTTATGCCGCCTAACTCTCCTCACGTGTCAGTACCTTCGCCTCCCGCTCAGGAGGTGCGTGAAATTGTGGCGCCAAGTACATCAAGGCCCTTACAAATCACTTTGCATGATATGGCTAATGTTATGAAAGAAGTATTATCTAATTTGCCTGAGTTAAGAGGCAAGCGCGATAGCTCTGGGTTAAGGACAGAGCGCGCCGATGACACGAGAGCCATGTCCGATACTGCGTCACAATTTGCAGAACATGAGGACAGAGAGCTTCATTCTGTGGGTGACGGATCTGATCCAGGGAGACCGGATTCAGAAATTTAAAATTTTAAATTTAAGCTTGAGAACCTCCGTGTATTGCTAGGGGAGGTGTTAGCGGCTCTGAATGATTGTGACACGGTCGCAATCCCAGAGAAGTTATGTAGGCTGGATAAATACTATGCGGTGCCGGTGTGTACTGACGTTTTTCCTATACCTAAAAGGCTTACAGAGATTATTAGCAAGGAGTGGGATAGACCCGGTGTGCCCTTTCCCCCCCCCCCTCCGATATTTAGAAAAATGTTCCCAATAGACGCCACCACACGAGACTTATGGCAGACGGTCCCTAAGGTGGAGGGAGCAGTTTCTACTTTAGCCAAGCGTACCACTATCCCGGTGGAGGATAGTTGTGCTTTCTCAGATCCAATGGATAAAAAATTAGGTTACCTTAAGAAAATGTTTGTTCAACAAGGTTTTATATTACAGCCCCTTGCATGCATTGCGCCCGTCACTGGAAGAGGCGATTCGCACAGCACCATTGGATGAGATTATGAACAAGCTTAAAGCACTTAAGCTAGCTAATGCATTTGTTTCAGATGCCGTTGTGCATTTAACCAAACTAACGTGCATTTAACCAAAACATTTACTGATTGCATTTAACCAAACATTTACTGATTGTCTACTTACCAAAATGTATCAAACAAGAGCCAACCCATAGCACTAGTATTTACAATCAGTAAATGTATACACATTATATGAGGAATAGAGTACAATAATAGTGACACCAATATATACAATATGCAACAAGAAATAAAGTGATTTTGAAGAAGAGACTGTTCCTGGGCAGAAGTGGTTAGATCAATAACGTAATATTCTGGTTACAAGATTCCCTGATTATAACAGAAACTTCACATAACATTATTTTAAGCTGAGAATAGTAAACAATATCCCCATTCTTATATTTAGTAGGTTGCAAATACTTGTCCTTTTGGTGAGTAGACAATTATTGGATCTTGCAATTAACAATTGCTAATATCGATAGTAAACAATATCCCCATTCTTGTATTTAGTAGTTTGCAAATACTTGTCCTGCAGGGTAGCGCTTTGTACTATTGGACAATTAACCTACTAGTATAGAGAATAATGGATTGTACAATCTATATAGCAGAGTGTCATTCGATGTTGAAAGCTTGCATATACCTGCTGTGTTAAATGTAATTGCGCTCCACCGTTCTCTTACTTTACATTATAAGATAACTTGTGTATGTTTAAAATACAGTTTATACACACATGGTGATTCAATATTATGTAGGAGATATATATTTAACTATTCACATTCATGTCATTACCGGTATTTGGGTATGCAGTATATTGGTATTAAATTAACTAAGTACTTGTGCAGTTATTGTTACCACATATTAATCTAAGTGGTTGGATCCTTCTATACCCTCCTTCTATGTAACACTCCAAACCGGAGGTTCTGCGATAGATATAACTGTTAATGCTTCACTAAATCAGTGGTTCCACCCCAATGCAAGGAGACTGATTCTCTTATATATCGTAAATTATCATTATAGTTCATTTTCCATTCAACTCGGATAGATTAGTTAAAAATACAACATCATATGGGACCCCATCGTCCCACACAACCCCCCTGGTTAAAAATACAACAACGATGGGGTCCCATAATAAAGTAATATTCTGGTTACAAGATTCCCTGATTATAACAGAAACTTCACATAACATTATTTTAAGCTGAGACTAAACCCTGCAGCTCAGCGTATTTTTTTTTTTTTATACAGGATATGACATTTTGTGTAACAAGGAACGTTATGAAGCCTCTGCTTAGTAAGCAAATTGTATTTCTTTCTGTAGAATCAAATAGGTGAAACCATCATATCATTTCTCTCTACTCTCAGACCATCATATCACTGCCTGCCCGGCACTCACTGCCTCTCAGTCTCTAACACACAGCACACAGCATGGATGAGAGGCAGTGAGTGCCGGCCGGGTATGAACAGCTGTTAGCTGAAATTGCAGGAGCGCGCAGGGACGAGACTACTAGACTCGAGAAAAGGATCCTGTACTAGTGCAAGCTTTTGGGAGACGTCAGAGAAGGAGGGGTCAGGCGGCCATTTCCAAACTGCCAGATGAGATCTAGTAAGTTTATTTTCTGCCAAAGTTTATTTAGATGGATATTTGGCTACAGTTTACTGTAAAGATAGTTAGTTAACTAATCTAAATAAGTTAGTCTTTTTTGGGTTGACTGTCCCTTTAAATACACTACTAATCAGAATTATTAAAGTATTGTTTGGAAACATCTAAGTAGTGTATTTTTCGTCTAGGAACGAACAAACCCAACATCAAAAATAGGTTTAAACATTTAGGGTAACTACAGGTTATATGCCAGGACAAAACTGATTTGTACCTGTTAACAAGTTATACTGGGGCTAAGTTAAGGAATGCGTCATGGATCCATAGGGGACATCTAACCGAGCACTAAGTATATAGCAAAGATAAGGAAACAAAGTTAAACATGGCTATATTTCAGTAATTGAGGGATGGGAGTATAAACTGGTTGCCGGTCTACCAGGAGAAGTTAAGTATAATCTCTCTTAGTTAGCATATATAATGTAGTCTAGGTTAAGTCCTGATGCAAAACCTCTGTTGAAATATAAGAGCACCTTGCAAATAAACAAATGGTAATAGAGACTGGTGCTATGTATAGTAATATCAGGAACCAATGTTGTGGTAGTCATACTACGCGGATATGTGCCACGCAATTAGTATATATATAAAACAATTCAGTTGTGAGTGATATTTAATGTCATCCAGGCCGTAGGGAATAATGGAGCTAATAAAGGCCAGATAAGGAATATAACCTAACCTACTCTAGTAGTAGCAGCCTGGGACTAACATTAACAGTGAGCAGGCCAGAAGATAATAAACAATAGGATGGGGTTATTCTCTAAACTTATATTGCTAGAGCAGGCTAAGGACCAGCCCAAATATGACATAATAGGAAAAAAAAATATCTAGAAAGAGGTACTTCTCTAACATTTGTATAGGTTAGTATTGAAGCTCTATAAGGATTTAGCTTTATAAACATTATGCACATAAAGCAATGAGCAAAAGTAGGCCTCAAACACATAAATGAAACATTCAAACATTTAAAGAACAAGAGAATTACCATCATGCACCCTTATGCAGAGATATTGGTAGATAGCTGTATAGGCCAATATATGATATAACTAGGGAATCTTTGCTGAACACTCAAGGCTAAGTGAGTAAGCTAAAATCAAAGCTGTGATGAGGGAAACACAGTAGTATGGAGGGTACATTTACAAACTGTTTCCATACATGAGGAACATAATGCAGCTAGTTTCCCATCAAACTTACTACTGTATATAAAAACTCTGTCATCTCTATATAAAACTATATATATGGCGTGCCTCTTTATTTCAGTATCCTAATATAAGCAACAAGGGTTTATCTAACAGATTAGTATTTATATAACTGTAAGGATTGTCAAATTTCTCATTTAATCCCATTAGGAGATCTGATACCCATATGCTAAATTTTGCCGACAAGGTATGGGAAAGCAGTACAAGCAGCAACTGCAGTATTTGTACAGCAAATCAGTTCTAGCAGTTATAAACAGTGCTATCAGCATAGAATACAGCTATGTCCACTAACCCACATCATCCCAGAGTATAGGTAAACCAAACATGGCATATAAATCGACAGTGTCTCTCAATTTGCAGGCTGTAATCAAAGTCAGACTGAACAGATGAAGATGAAAATGAAGTTTAGGATCAACTCGTGAATGGCATGTGATACGGGACCATCATAGGCTATCTAGAAGCCCTCAAACAGACAATATTCAGATTACAGTATTAGTCGGCAGTTAACATATCCCAAACAAAGTATTCCCAGGTCTCAGCTGGGCAGAGAGTGTGAACATCAGTTTTTTATAAAATAAACTAAAGCTAGGTAAAAGTTAGCCTTATGCGTTACAGGTCTCATAAGAGATATACAGAAATGATCTGTAGCTGAATATCTTGCAACGTACATGTCATCCCAAGGAAAGCAAAGCATGCATTAAGAACTGGTCAAACTGCAAAACAGTTAATTCAATATAGTTACAGAACATCTGTAAAATGCAAACAAAAGGACAGTAGTGAGGGGTTCAGTATTAATCTATACAGTTCTCCTTAGGATATGGAAATTAATGAAATTATATTTATAAGCACAACTAATAGGGAACTAAAAGGTTGAGCTTGATAGCCAAAAAATTAAAAGTGTAGCTGTGTTAATGAGATTAGACTTATTATTATTAGTCTTACAGGATGAAAAAGGCTTAATCTATAGTATAAGGGCTATTTTTAATTCCTATAAGATTATTAAGGGCCCTGCTAAGGATAGTGTCAGGTTCAGCAGTGTAAGCCACCATATAACACGCTAGAGAAATATAGAGTGTATTAGTGTGGCACTCCAAAATTCCAGTCTAAGGATATGAACGTAAGCAGAGATGCAGCCCTAAAACACTGAAACATGGATAATATAGCCATTTTGGTTAAGAGAAAAAAACCATTAGTAAGTAACGCTAGTTAGAATGCTGTGTGATTGCACTCTGGAGTAAACGTTCAATGGGCATCCATGTATTGTGGCAATCAAGCAATATGAAAAAATCAGCAGTGGTATAATGCCCAACTAATGTACTTTAACTATATGCAATATTAAGGACTCTCTAAGAGATTAAAGAAGTATCCCAAACAGTGTATATAACGAACCTTCTATCCATACTATCTACTAACTGCCTATAATCTAGGGTTTCAGCAACAATCTTTAGGACATATGTGTACAGGAAGTGCACTCTATATGAGGGTATAAGTAGTATATTTCCCAACTATGTAATAGCTAAAGTAAACTTAAACAAGAGGATCTGTTACAAGACATCCTCTCAAAAATATAGCTACACGTAGAAACCCTTACAAACCTACTTAAGCATGGATGTTAGCTGGTAAGGTATTCTAGGTCCTATACCATTATAAACTAGCAAATTGCATTATTTCTAATTTACTAATACCCAATATTAAAAAGTTATCTTACCACTACAAGCCAACTAACATAAACTATCAAGGGAGCTGTGTTAAAACTCAATACAATAATCTGCCTACGCTACATGTTACATACTGGAGTGTATGTATATGTCAGGTAACTCGCTGAAAAGTGACACAACCCTACAAACAAAGCGGTGCAAACAGTAAGATTCCCATGAGGGAACCTGCTAAATGAATTAAGCAACCTGGGAGCCGTACACTGTAGTGAATGGCTGCCATGAAAACTGTATAAAGGAGTGTAAAACATAGCAATGTAAAGACATTTATAATCTGAAATTACGGCTAAAAAATATCAAGTGTAAAGTCCCCTATAAACATCTAATATGAGTCCCACAAGAATCCATCTTGAAGCTATAAGTCCTGCCGCAAAGAAGTAAGAGCAGGGCACCCGAGACACCGGGGCTGTTAGCAAAAAGTCACACTACTCCAGTTCTGAATCCCATCGCTACGTGAATTGTTACTTTCCGTGTCCAGTAAGCTTGTCGCTGCTCCTCTTGACAGTTCACCCCAGCCCGGAGCCCAGCTACGATCAGATACTTTTTGGATCGGGAGGAGCTGGTATTAGAACCGAGATTGCGGAGGGACATATAGTACTCTGAAGTTAGCTTAGGTCCCATCCCCTCTGGGGCCACTGTAGAGAGGCCAACAGCACTCTTAGTGTCGCATCAGGCAACTGGCAGCCTGCACCTTCCCTCGGTGAACAGCACCACACTGAGCATGTTGGATCCAGGGAGAGGAGGTTGTAGTAATCTGGTGTAAAAGTGTCTGTCCAGCAAGCTGTTCTACCAAAGTTAGAGCCGTATGTGTCTGTGTGTGAGACCAAAGGTCCATCAGCTCTGTCCCCACCGTTGCCACTTCAGATGTTTCTTCAAATGTTTCTTTGTATTCTGAGCCACAACGGATGACCCTTCTTAGGGAGTTAAATTGGCTCGTCATGCGACAGTCTAGCTCCACTAGAAGGGCTCTTAATTTTCCAAAATTCTCCATTATGTTGTAGTAGAGCAACTTAATTCTGTCGGTTTAGTTTGCCTTATACCAGTAAAAGGAGAACAGTATACAGAATAATGACACAGACCTCGTGGCTGTACCTAGGATAGTAGGTTGTTAGCTGCCGTAGGCCCCAAGTCATAAAGCCTCCTCGATTACTTCAGATCTCACATATCTGAACTGCTTCTTAAAAAGTTGGTGGTAGTAGTAGTTCTCCTTAAGCCCCCGAGCATTTTGGGAGTGTAAATAGTTATTAAAAATGGATATTTGCACATGTTTAATCAATTGTAGGAGAGGAGCTCCAAGCATACACGACTGCTCTCCTTGGCTGTAGGCTCCGCCCCCCGGCGTAAATATCTTTAATGGTGCGAATCTTCAAGGGGTTCCGTTTGAACCTATGCATTCCATAGATATTAAGCTTCTATCTTGGAAAGTTCTGTTTTTAGTTGCTATCTCTTCGGCTCGAAGAGTTTCTGAACTATCTGCATTGCAATGCGACTCGCCTTATCTTGCTTTCCATGCTGATAAGGTGGTTTTGCGTACCAAACCTGGATTCCTTCCTAAGGTTGTTACTAACAGGAATATCAATCAGGAAATTGTTGTTCCTTCTCTGTGTCCTAATCCTTCCTCTAAGAAGGAGCGTCTGTTGCACAACTTGGACGTGGTTCGTGCTTTAAAGTTTTACTTGCAAGCGACCAAAGATTTCCGTCAAGCATCTTCTTTGTTTGTTGTCTATTCTGGAAAACGTAGAGGTCAAAAAGCTACGGCTACCTCTCTTGCTTTTTGGCTGAAAAACATCATCTGTTTGGCATACGAGACTGCTGGACAGCAGCCTCCTGAAAAAATTACAGCTCACTCTACTAGAGCGGTGGCTTCCACATGGGCTTTTAAAAATGATGCTTCTGTTGAACAGATTTGTAAGGCGCTTCATACCTTTTCCAAATTTTACAAATTTGATACCTTTGCTTCTTCGGAGGCTATTTTTGGGAGAAAAGTTCTTCAAGCAGTGGTGCCTTCTGTTTAACCATCTGTCTTGTCCCTCCCGTTCATCCGTGTCCTGTAGCTTTGGTATTGTATCCCACAAGTAAAGGATGAATCCGTGGACTCGTCTTACCATAGAAGAAATCAATTTATCAGGTAAGCATAAATTTAGTTTTCTTCTATAAAGGTAAGACGAGTCCACGGCCCGCCCTGTCATTTTAAGACAGATTGTATTTTTTTTTTATTTAAACTCAGTCACCTCTGCACCTTGTAGTTTCTCCTTTTTCTTCCTGTACCTTCGGTCGAATGACTGGGGGTGGAGCTAAGGGAGGAGCTATATAGACAGCTCTGCTGTGGTGCTCTTTGCCACTTCCTGTAGGGAAGGATAATATCCTACAAGTAAAGGATGAATCCGTGGACTCGTCTTACCATAGAAGAAATCAATTTATCAGGTAAGCATACATTTAGTTTTTCCCTTAATGTGTTTCCAATTACTTTTTTTTACCAGCTGCAGAGTATAAAATGTATGCGATTTGCTTTTTTAAGGCTTATTTGCGTACATGAATTAGCTGATTTTGTGTTTTGAAGCCACAACCCTAATAAAATGGGTTGAGCTTGTCTGTATAATCAGATCTCATTACTTTTATCACATTGTGCACATATGCAGGCTTCTTTATCTTATATCTGTCCATCACAAATACTTGAGAGAACAATGGAAAATTAACATTTTATTACCTTATCTCTTCTATAACCCTCTGGAAGTGTAATTTCTTCTACTGGCTGTGTTAATACAACTTGGCCAAAAACTTTCAGGATATGTGGGGATACCTCAGGCTCAATAAACTAATTCAAATACCAATATAAGGGTAATGGAAATACTTGTAAACAATTTAATAATCTCAAGCAGGTAAAGTGGATCATTGGGCACTAATTAAAAGGGAGAATTGTTTTGAGTAAACTGTCCCTTTAAACTCTGTTTCCTAAAAATTATAAGAGGGACTTAATTGCTCTTCTGATTTAACCATCTGCCATTTTTTAGTGAAAACTTGTTGAACGTGATGCTTTTGACTTTATACACTAATCTTATTTGCTTTGACTTTATACACTAATCTTATTTGCTTTGAGCTAACAAAGTAAATATGTGGTGATACATTGTTAATTTTGTGACAGTATAATCTTGATTTGATTAAAGACACAGAGATTAAATATTTTCCCAACTTTGCAACATTTGTTTTACACCAAACCCACCTTAACTATATGCTCCTGATTCTTTTAAATGTGTATATAGTCTTATTGTAATATTACTGATACTACGTATTACATTTTTCTACTTTAGATCAATAAGCAGAACTCCTCCTCCTAGCCAGTTGAATTACTCCCTTCTACAATTTAATTCTATAATATTCACTGTTCTCTTTGTTAATACCTTCTTTAGAGAGGATATTAGCCTAACAGGCTTCATCCTATTTCAGTATTTGTAGCATTAAAGTTTGTTTTCTTTAAATTTTAAAAGGAAAAGAGAAAATTTAAACCAGTAACTATGGTTGTGATTCCTGATTGTGGCTCTTTCACCTTCATTTGAATACTGTTTCTACAGGATACTTCCAGTCTCCATGTTTTATTGTTGTTCATTTTACCCACCTTATTTATTATCTACTTACGTTACGTGTATTGAGTAGCAAAGGAAAACTAAAAACATAGTATTTTTATTTTTTTAAGCTGTCTTCATCACTTCTCTAGGTATGCTACGAAGGAAAAACTTGAAATTCAAAACATATTTTTAAATAAAAATGTTTGTAAAGAAGCACAACATATCTTCTCTTCTCTTTTTAGATCGTTGGTGGAGGAGTTTAGGAAGACCATGTGCGCATTGTGGCAGGGGAGCCAGACTGCCTTCAGTCCAGAATCTTTCTTTTATGGCGTTTGGAAAAATATGCCAAATTTCAGGTAACCCAGTTTAAAAGATGCCCTATAAAACAAATATTGTACAGTTTCAAATCCGGAATTCCACAATCCAAACTTTTTCTGAAAACCAAACTTTTTCAATATTTTTAAAAAATAAAAAATAAAATCAAATTTATCAAAAAACAGAATTTATGCTTACCTGATAAATTACTTTCTCCAACGGTGTGTCCGGTCCACGGCGTCATCCTTACTTGTGGGAAATATCTCTTCCCCAACAGGAAATGGCAAAGAGTCCCAGCAAAGCTGGCTATATAGTCCCTCCTAGGCTCCGCCCACCCCAGTCATTCGACCGACGGACAGGAGGAAAATATATAGGAGAAACCATATGGTACCGTGGTGACTGTAGTTAGAGAAAATAATTCATCAGACCTGATTAAAAAACCACGGACACACCGTTGGAGAAAGTCATTTATCAGGTAAGCATAAATTCTGTTTTCTCCAACATTGGTGTGTCCGGTCCACGGCGTCATCCTTACTTGTGGGAACCAATACCAAAGCTTTAGGACACGGATGAAGGGAGGGAGCAAATCAGGTCACCTAAACGGAAGGCACCACAGCTTGCAAAACCTTTCTCCAAAAATAGCCTCCGAAGAAGCAAAAGTATCAAATTTGTAAAATTTGGCAAAAGTGTGCAGTGAAGACCAAGTCGCTGCCTTACATATCTGGTCAACAGAAGCCTCGTTCTTGAAGGCCCATGTGGAAGCTACAGCCCTAGTGGAGTGAGCTGTAATTCTTTCAGGAGGCTGCCGTCCGGCAGTCTCGTAAGCCAATCGGATGATGCTTTTAAGCCAAAAGGAAAGAGAGGTAGAAGTCGCTTTTTGACCTCTCCTTTTACCAGAATAGACAACAAACAAAGAAGATGTTTGTCTAAAATCTTTTGTAGCCTCTAAATAGAATTTTAGAGCACGGACTACGTCCAAATTGTGTAACAAACGTTCCTTCTTTGAAACTGGATTCGGACATAAAGAAGGAACAACTATCTCCTGGTTAATATTCTTGTTAGAAACAACCTTTGGAAGAAAACCAGGCTTAGTACGCAAAACCACCTTATCTGCATGGAACACCAGATAAGGCGGAGAACACTGCAAAGCAGATAACTCAGAAACTCTTCTAGCAGAAGAAATAGCAACTAAAAACAAAACTTTCCAAGATAGTAACTTAATATCTATGGAATGTAAAGGTTCAAACGGAACCCATTAAAGAACTAGATTTAGACTCCAGGGAGGAGTCAAAGGTCTGTAAACAGGCTTGATCCTAACCAGAGCCTGAACAAATGCTTGAACATCTGGCACAGCTGCCAGTCTTTTGTGTAGTAAGACAGATAAAGCAGAGATCTGTCCCTTTAGAGAACTTGCAGATAATCCTTTCTCCAAACCTTCTTGTAGAAAGGAGAGAATCTTAGGGATTTTTATCTTATTCCATGGGAATCCTTTGGATTCACACCAACAGATATATTTTTTCCATATCTTATGGTAAATCTTTCTAGTTACTGGTTTTCTGGCCTGAACCAGAGTATCTATCACAGAATCTGAAAACCCACGCTTTGAAAGAATCAAGCGTTCAATCTCCAAGCCGTCAGCTGGAGGGAGACCAGATTTGGATGTTCGAATGGACCCTGAACAAGAAGGTCCTGTCTCAAAGGTAGCTTCCATGGTGGAACCGATGACATATTCACCAGGTCTGCATACCAAGTCCTGCGTGGCCACGCAGGAGCTATCAAGATCACCGAGGCCCTCTCCTGTTTGATCCTGGCTACCAGCCTGGGAATGAGAGGAAACGGTGGAAACACATAAGCTAGGTTGAAGGTCCAAGGTGCTACTAGTGCATCTACTAGAGTCGCCTTGGGATCCCTGGATCTGGACCCGTAACACGGAACCTTGAAGTTCTGACGAGACGCCATCAGATCCATGTCTGGAATGCCCCATAATTGAGTCAGTTGGGCAAAGATCTCCGGATGGAGTTCCCACTCCCCCGGATGGAAAGTCTGACGACTCAGATAATCCGCTTCCCAGTTTTCCACACCTGGGATGTGGATCGCAGATAGATGGCAGGAGTGTTCCTCCGCCCATTGTATTATTTTGGTCACTTCTTTCATTGCCAGGGAACTCCTTGTTCCCCCCTGATGATTGATATACGCAACAGTCGTCATGTTGTCTGATTGGAATCTTATGAATCTGGCCTTTGCTAGTTGAGGCCAAGCCCTGAGAGCATTGAAAATCGCTCTTAGTTCCAGAATGTTTATCGGGAGAAGAGACCATAGTCCCTGAGTCTTCAGGGATTCCCAGACCGCGCCCCAGCCCACTAGACTGGCGTCGGTCGTGACAATGACCCACTCTGGTCTGCGGAAGCTCATTCCCTTGGATAGATGGTCCAGGGCCAGCCACCAATGGAGTGAATCTCTGGTCTTCTGATCTACTTGAATCATTGGAGACAAGTCTGTATAGTCCCCATTCCACTGTTTGAGCATGCACAGTTGTAATGGTCTTAGATGAATTCGTGCAAAAGGAACTATGTCCATTGCTGCAACCATCAACCCTACTACTTCCATGCACTGAGCTATGGAAGGACGTGGAACAGAATGAAGAACTTGACAAGCGCTTAGAAGCTTTGATTTTCTGACCTCTGTCAGAAAAATCCTCATTTCTAAGGAATCTATTATTGTTCCCAAGAAGGGAACTCTTGTTGACGGAAACAGAGAAATTTTTTCTACGTTCACCTTCCATCCGTGCGATCTGAGAAAGGCCAGAACAATGTCTGTATGAGCCTTTGCTTTTGACAGGGACGACGCTTGTATTAGAATGTCGTCCAGGTATGGTACTACTGCAATGCCCCTCGGCCTTAGAACCGCTAGAAGGGACCCGAGTACCTTTGTGAAAATCCTTGGAGCAGTGGCTAACCCGAATGGGAGGGCCACAAACTGGTAATGTTTGTCCAGAAAGGCGAACCTTAGGAACTGATGATGTTCTTTGTGGATAGGAATATGTAGGTACGCATCCTTTAGATCCACGGTAGTCATAAATTGACCTTCCTGGATAGTGGGTAGAATCGTTCGAATGGTTTCCATTTTGGACGATGGTACCCTGAGAAATTTGTTTAGGATCTTCAGATCCAAAATTGGTCTGAATGTTCCCTCTTTTTTGGGAACTACGAACAGATTTGAATAAAATCCCATTCCCTGTTCTTTTATTGGGACAGGGTGTATCACTCCCATTTTTAACAGGTCTTCTACACAATGTAAGAACGCCTGTCTCTTTATTTGGTTTAAGGATAAGTGAGACATGTGGAACCTTCCCCTTGGGGGTAGTTCCCTGAATTCCAGAAGATAACCCTGAGAAACTATTTCTAGTGCCCAGGGATCCTGAACATCTCTTGCCCAAGCCTGAGCAAAGAGAGAGAGTCTGCCCCCTACTAGATCCGGTCCCGGATCGGGGGCTACTCCTTCATGCTGTCTTGTTAGCAGCAGCAGGCTTCTTGACCTGCTTACCCTTGTTCCAGCCCTGCATAGGTTTCCAGGCTGGTTTGGGCTGTGAGGCATTACCCTCTTGCTTAGAGGATGCAGAATTAGAGGCCGGTCCGTTCCTGAAATTGCGAAAGGAACGAAAATTAGACTTATTCTTGGCCTTGAACGGCCTATCTTGTGGAAGGGCGTGGCCCTTTCCCCCAGTGATGTCTGAGATAATCTCTTTCAATTCTGGTCCGAAGAGAGTTTTACCTTTGAAAGGGATGTTAAGCAATTTTGTCTTGGATGATACATCCGCTGACCAAGACCCAAAAACTCTTAACCATCTCCGTGGAGATGTTGCCTGTGCAACGGCAAAGAGAATGACTGGGGTGGGTGGAGCCTAGGAGGGACTATATGGCCAGCTTTGCTGGGACTCTTTGCCATTTCCTGTTGGGGAAGAGATATTTCCCACAAGTAAGGATGACGCCGTGGACCGGACACACCAATGTTGGAGAAATTACTGTTTTTTCCCTACCTGTAGGTCACAATCTTCTCTGCCTATGTCTTTGGTTTGGTTTCGGTGTTCTAAATGCAAATAGTCTATATATTTAAAACAACTATTAACTTTCTAATTACAGTGCTGTACTATATTTAAGTGTAATATGTATAGAAAAGTATTAATTATCTGAAACTACCTTTAGGTTGCATGTATAAGCTGTATTATGACCTGTAAATATTGCCTAAATTACATGACACTTTGTTCCATCCCCCTCAAAACTGTCCCATTTTACAGATGCAAATATTCCGAAAAACAAACCTTTCCGGTCCCAAGCCATTTGGATAAAAGGGTTTATATTTGAATTTCTATCAGCCTTTGCAAAATTCCAAGCTGTAAATCCTTTCAATTTAATTTTCTCTGCAGTTGTCATTTAGTTAGACATTTCCCTTTTATAGAACATGCCACAGATGATACAGCAACTGTTGGAATAGATTGAGAACAATCCACTTGTGCTGTTTGACAGGTCACATTGAGGCTTAAGAAATTTAAACTAATCTTGTGTTGTGTGTTGATTAAAAAAAAAAAAGAAAAGAAAAAGGAACCACAATTTTAAGTGGTAGCACATTTGTTTATTGTTGTGGGTATTATTAAAGGTAAGGTTTAAGAAATGCTTTAAAGGGACAGTCTACTCCAGAATTTTTATTCTTTAAAAATATAGATAATCCCCTTTATTACCCATTCCCCAGTTTTGCATAACCAGTACTCTATATCTAATCTACTTTTTACATTTGCGTTTACCTTATAGCTAAGCCTCTGCAGACTGCCCCCTTATCTCAGTTCTTTTGACAGACTTGCATTTTAGCCAATCAGTGCATAAATAACTCCATGGGAGTGAACACAATGTTATCTACACAGGAACTAGAGCTGCCAAAATGCACCGTGATAAGGGGGGCCTTCAAAGGCTTAAAAATTAGCATATGAGCCTACCTAAGTTTCATTTTCAACAAAGAATACCAAGAGACCAAAGCAAATTTTTTGATAAAAAGGTAAATTGGAAAAAAAATAAAATTGCATGCCCTATCTGAATCATGAAAGTTTCATTTTGACTGTGTCTTAAATGATTGACTAAGGGGAGAAAATGTCTGTTTCAGTGCATTTATTTTAGTACCAACATGTGCCAGAGCCATGACAGCTGGTGCATTTATATAATACATGAAGACTATATTTTATTAAAGTTTCTTTGCTTCTTAATGCTAAGGGAAAATCAGTTGAACCTAATGGTAATGGATGTTACATAGAAGATCATACAGACAGAAAGTTCAGGAAAATTGCAGCTAATGAGCATACAGTTTTCACATTAATTAGTTGATAGCAATTCATTATAATGTAATCTAACGTCACTCATAACAAACAGTGCACAGAACCGCATGCTAATTTGTATACCCGTTTCTACTTATCGCAGTCAAAATAGACAGAACCAGTAGTAATGTGCAAAGAAGCTGCAGCATAGCGCGATCACGCTACCCATATTCAGGGACGTGAATAAACCATATTCCATGTAATGTAAGTTAAAAATGAAAAAACAAAAAAGTAACAATAAGCAAAGTAAAAAAACATTAAACACTGTACTTATAAGGATGTCAAGAGAACAATACATTGTGCCCCCAGGGGTGGGGTATAAACCTTGTATGATTTTAGGACCGCTACCAGAAAGTCCATCTTTATGGAGATCGATGACCCCAAAACTGTGGTGAATATTATGTCCCAAGTAGGGACCCAAACTGGGGAGTCATCCTAAGCAGCCAATGTTGGTGATTGCTTAGAATGACTCTCCAGTTTGGGTCCCTATTTGGGACAAATTATTCACCATGGTTTGGTGTCATCATAGCGCGATCACACTACCCATATTCAGGGACATGAATAAATCATATTAGTTAAAAATGAAAAAACAAAAAAGTAACAATAAGCAAAGTAAAAAAAAATTAAACACTGTACTTTTATAAGGATGTCAAGAGCTCAATACAACGTGCCCCAGGGGTATGGTATAAACCTTGTATGATTTTAGGACAGCTACCAGAAAGTCAATTTTTGTGACATCGATGACACCAAAACCGTGGTGAATAATTTGTCCCAAATAGGGATATAAACCCTGTCTTTAAACAATCAATAATACCCAAACAATATCAAGAAATGAAATACCCTCCTCTCACCTCTTGTGAGACTATATTAGGTTGAAGTACCATTGTACCCCTTTATGTAGATATGTTGGGGGCATGTAGTTAGTATTCAGTTGTTTTTAACTTTTAGTTTGTTAAGCACTGGTGATTGTCACGATTAGTCATAGTATGTAACCGCTATCATTGTTGACAGCAGGTTGCTAGGCAACGGACGCCGCCTGATGACGTGCGCACCGAGCTGCGCCTGCTTTGCTACTCTTGTGGGCTGTTTGCACAAGAGGTGAGAGGGTATTTAAATTATTTTTTATTGTTTGGGTATTATTGATTGTCTGAAGACGGGGTTTATATCCCAGAAACGTTACATAAGGGGTTAAAGAAATTACCCCTTTTTAAATCCAGAGAGTGCTATATATATATATATATATATATATATATATATATATGTGTGTGTGTGTATATATATATATATATATATATATATATATATATATATATATATATATATATATATATATATATATATATATATATATAATATAGCATTTTTTACTTTTTATATATAAATACTGTATATAATATTTGTTTTTAACAAATAGGTTGCTTTTGAAACAGGAACCTTAATACCTCCAACTAATTTAGGAATGACATGCCTCAAGTCAAAAAGTGTCCCTCCCCCTTCTACAGGAACATGCATTTTAGAAAAACTCTTATGCATTTTAAAATACCCATGTTTTAGATCTAATAAGATGGGAGGTCTTAAGCTGGCTTGTAAAACTAGTGTAGCTGATTGGATTAGCAGTTTCTGCTTGAGACCAGCAGTGCTCTGTGCCTCCCAATGGGACTTTAACTGTGGTAACTTTAACTGTGTTTAACCCCTTTGCTGGGGTTAAACACATAACATTGCAACATCTCTAGTGATATTACATGCTCTACCATATGAGAGCATATAACTTTAATCACTAGAAAGCCCTTTTTAACATCTTTCTCTAAGGTTTGTGTACTCATGTGATTATTTCGTTTCTAATACAGGGGTTTTCAGCAGCAGGATGCTCATGAATTTGTGCGTTATTTGTTGGATCACCTTCATTTAGAACTTCAGAGGGATTGTAATGGTTCCTCTCAGTCTGTCAAACCCCAAGCAAATATCAGTCAGTCCTCAAGCAGCAAATGTATGTGAGTGCCTTTCTTATTTATTTTAAGTTGTATTATATAATGTAAGGAGCTTGTACTTTGTTTTTTCCCTCACTTTCTTTCCAAGGTACAGTATAGTTTCAGTATATTCTAATAGGGACTGCCATGCAAATTTGTTGCATTATTATTTTTATATAGAAGTTAGTTTTTGACAGCAGAAAAGAACCCAACAAGTCAAATTTCCTATAAAGTGTAATCTTAATTAGTCTGTAGAATATCCTCATGTTTTTTCAGGCATTCTTTAAGTCCCCCACAGTGTGTGATTACCACCTGTAATGGAAGCTTATTCTATAAATAAACCACCCTGGAAATGCTTCTTCAAATTACTCCTGAACAAGGATTACCCTTCAATTTTAAATATTGACCCCTTCAGGTGTTGCTCTTATTTTGAAAAATCCTTACAGCCTCAGCTTTAATAAACCCCATAATATACTTGAAAGTTACTACCATATTACATCTTGTTGAAGCAAAAGTTTTTCTTTATCTTTTTTTAAAAAAATGACAGTGGTTTCGATCTAAAAAGTTGTTTTCTTTCCTAAGATATTGAGAGTCCATGACGTCATCAATTACTAGTGGGAATTTCATTCCTGGCCAGCAGGAGGAGGCAAACAGCACCACAAAGCTGTTAAGTGTCACTCCCCTACCCATAATCCCGAGTCATTCTCTTTGCCTCTGTTAGTGGAGGAGGTGAAGTTTTGGTGTCTGAAGAAAAGGCTCTCAAGCTAGCCAACTCCTTTATTTCTGATGCTACCATGCAAGTTATTAAACTGGGAGCCAAGATATCTGGCTTAGCTGTGCTAGCTTGCAGGGCGTTGTGGCTGAAATCATGGTCAGCAGATGCTACTTCTAAGTCCAAGCTTCTAGCGCATCCTTACAAGGGTAAGACCTTGTTTGGACCTGGTCTGGCAGAAATAATCTCTGATATTACACAAGACAAGAAGAATAGACCTCAAGGACGTTAAAGTAATTTTCGTTGCTTTCGTAACTTCAAATTAAAGTCTTCCTCTCCCTCTTCCAAGCAGGAACAGTCCAAGTTTTGGAAGGCCTATCAGTCTTGGAACAAGGGGAAGCAATCCAAGAAACCCACGGCTGAGTCTAAATCAGCATGAAAGGTTTGCCTCCAGGACCGGATCAAGGGGTGGGGCAGAATTTCTCCTTTTTCAAGCATGGATACGTGATGTCCCCAGATCCTTGGGCTGTGAACATAGTGTCTCAGGGTTACAAAATAGAATTCAAAACTTTTCCTCCCAGGGGCAGGTTTCTCCTCTCAAGATAATCTGCAGACGAGATAAAGAGAG
Organism: Bombina bombina; assembly: GCF_027579735.1. NCBI lineage: Eukaryota > Metazoa > Chordata > Amphibia > Anura > Bombinatoridae > Bombina > Bombina bombina. The sequence goes on along the minus strand of NC_069504.1, from coordinate 478,858,636 downwards.
GTATTCTTGAATTGCATTCGGGACCTTTCTTCCCTGGGAGTGATAGTTCCAGTTCCTGTAAGGGAACAGGGTCTAGGATTCTATTCAAATCTGTTTGTGGTTCCCAAAAAAGAGGCAACTTTTCGTCCTATTCTAGACCTATAGTGTCAACAAGTTTCTCAGGCTACCGTCCTTCAAAATGAAACCATTCGTTCTATTCTTCCTTTGGTTCAAGAGGGTCAGTTCATGACGACCATAGACCTGAAGGACACGTATCTTCATGTTCCCATCCACAGGGATCATCACAAATTCCTCAGATTCGCCTTTCTAGACAAACACTTTTACTTTCTGGCTCTTCTGTTTGGCCTTGCTACAGCTCCAAGATTTTTCTCAAAGGTTCTGGGGGCTCTCTTGGAAGTGATCAGGTCTCAGGGAATTGCAGTGGCGCCATACCTGGACGACATAATGGTTTAGGCGCCATCTTTTAAACAAGCAAACTATCATACAGAGATCTTGTATTTTCTACTTTCCCACGGTTGGAAAGTGAATCTGGAAAAGAGTTACCTTGTTCCAGCTACAAGGGTGGTTTTCTTAGGCACCATAATAGATTCGCTATCTATGAAAATTTTTCTGACGGAGGTCAGAAAATCCAAAATTCTCTCCTCTTGCTTGCCTCTCCAGTCTACTGTTCGGTCATCAGTGGCTCAATGTATGGAGGTAATTGGTCTGATGGTCACTTCCATGGATATCATTTACTTTGCTCAATTCCATTTGAGAGCTCTGCAGTTATGCATGCTCAGACAATGGAACGGGGACTATTCGGATCTGTCTCAGAGGATAGATCTAGATCAGTCGACAAGAGACACGGTCTCTCCCGTGGTGGCTTTCTCAGCAGCATCTGTCTCGGGGCACATGCTTCCGGAGACCTTACTGGGTGATTGTAACCACGGACGCCAGCCTGTTGGGTTGGGTAGCAGTCTGGGACTCCTTTAACACGGTGCAGGGACTATGGACTCTCCCCATAAATATCTTGTTGAGTTGAGAGCGATTTACAATGCTCTGATGACTGAGCCTTAAGTTTCACTTAGCCCGGTTTATCAGGTTACATTATCACCTCAGTGGCTTACATCAACCACCCGGGTGGAACTCTGAGTTCCTTAGCCATGAAGGTGGTGGCTCAGATTGTTCAGTGGGCGGAAGTTCACAATTGTCTTTCTGGCATCCACATTCCAGGTGTGGACAACTTGAAGCATCTGTAATTCTAATAGCTCCTGCGTTGCCTTGCAGTATCTGTTATGCAGACCTAGTAAAGATGTCTTCTCTTCTACCTTGGAGGCTGGCTCTGAGGAAGGACCTTCTAACTCGGGGTCCATTCCTTCATCCAAATCTCGTTTCTCTGAAGCTGTCTGCTTGGAGATTGAACGCTTAGTTCTGTCTAAGCCTGGTTTTTCGGAGTAGGTCATTGAGACCATGATTCAGGCTTGCAAGCCTGTTACTAGAAATATTTACAATTAAGGTATGGCATAAATAACTTTTATTAGTGCGAATCCAAGGGCTTCTCTTGGAGTAGGGTCAGGATTCCTAGGATTTTGTCTTTTCTCCAGGAAGGTCTGGAGAAAGGATTGTCGGACATTTCTCTGAAGGGTCAGATTTCTGCATTATCTATTTTGTTGCATAAGCGTCTGGCGGATGTGCCAGATATTCAATCCTTTTGTCAGGCCCTGTTCAGAATCAGGCATGTGTTTAAGTCTGTTGCTCCTCCTTGGAGCCTTAACCTTGTTCTTAAAGTTTTTCAGCAGGCTCCGTTTGAGCCATTGTATTCCATAGATATTAAGTTGTTATCTTGGAAGAGTTGTTTCTTATTGCTATGTCTTCTGCTCGGAGAGTCTCGGAACTCACTGCTTTGCCTTGTGATTCCCCTTAACTTATTTTTCATGCTGATAAGGTGGTTCTTCGTACTAAAGTGGGATTTCTCCCTAAAGTGGGTTCAGATAGACATATTAATCTGGAAATTGTTGTTCCTTCTCTATGTTCTAATCCTTCTCATAAGGAATGTTTGTTACACAACTTGGATGTTGTGCATGCTCTAAAATTCTACCTACAGGCGACTAAGGATTTTCGACAATCCTCTGCCCTGTTTGTTTGTTTCTCTGGAAAGCGTAAAGGTCAGAAAGCTACTTCTCTTGACTCTTTCTGGTTGAGAAGTATAATTCATTTTGCTTATGAGACTGCTGGTAAGCAGCCTCATGAGTGAATTACGGCTCATTCCACGAGGGCTGTCTCCTCTTCTTGGGCTTTCAAAAATAAAGCTTCGGTGGAACAGATTTGCAAGGCTGCAACTTGGTCCTCTCTGCATACTTTTTCCAAATTTGATACTTTTGCTGAGGCTTCTTTTGGGAGAAAGGGTTCTTCAAGCAGTGGTGCCTTCTGTTTAGGTTCCCTGTCTTGTTCTCCCTCCCTAGTCATTTGTGTCCTCTAGCTTGAGTATTGGTTCCCACTAGTAATTGATGACGTTGTGGACTCTCCACATCTTAGGAAAGAAAACAAAATTTATGTTTACCTTATAAATGTATTTCTTTCCGGATACGAAGAGTCCATGACCCCACCCCTAAATTTAAGACCATCATTTTTTCACTAAACCTCAGGCACCCCTACACCTTTGTGTTTCCTTTTTCCATTTCCCTTTGGTCAAATGACTGGGGATTATGGGTAGAGGAGTGACTCCTAACAGCTTTGCTGTGGTGCTCTTTGCCTACTCCTGCAGGCCAGTAGTGATATTCCCACTAGTAATTGATGACGTCGTGGACTCTCCATATCCGAAAATAAATTTATTATTATATAAGATTTTTTTTTTTTATTTCCTATATCAAAAAATGAAAATGGCTTTGTGCCTGAATTTATCATTTTTGGTTTGCTCAGATATAAAACTATGGTTTGTTTTCTGATTGTCTTTGTTTCATTTCATGCAGAAATGGTGCATCCACAGTGGTTACTTTTGTATTTGGCGGTGTCTTGCAAAATGAAGTGAACTGCCTAATTTGTGGAACAGAATCCAGAAAATTTGATCCATTCCTAGGTATGAAAACCTGTTACAGCCTCTGCATGTTATAGTATGTGTCTACTCACTAGGTAACTTTGGTGTTTTGTTCCATTTCAAACATGTCGCATATAGGTCTCCAAAGCCATTTCAACTAGGCATGTGCATTTGGAGGTTTTGCATGCCGCCGAAGGTGGCCAGTCTCGTCATTCAGCTCTTTTCGGAGCCAGATTTCTACTTGTGAAAGTGCACATACAAAGTTCTGGATTTGCTCAGATCTTAGTGTGTTGCACTTTTACAAGAAAAAAAATGGCTTCAAGCTAAACACCGTGAGCAGCTGCCTTCTCCATTCGGATGCTTCCAAAACTTTAAATGCACATGCCTAATTTCTGCCATTACTCTTGGAGCTTTTTGAATCTCTGCCTACTCCTAGTTGTCAGATTTTTTTTTTTTAAACTTGTCTTATCTCTTTGCCTCCACAGGAGGAAGGTTAAGAATGAAGGTGCACCAGATGTTATTCAGAGAGAAGGGTGCTCAGACCGATTTTGATGCCCAGTTTTCCTCTCAGAGAGCTAAGGTTTGACGGAGGGAAGCTTTGGGAGTATTGGGTAATTGCACAATTACACCCAGTGGGAGTTGGTCACAGGCCTGCCACAGGTGTTGTGGGGAACGGTCCCTAGCCACCTCCTGTTGGATCATAGTTCTACTCCATATACATAGATCCTCTGCTGTCACACATACAGAACTGGATTGGCTGTCTACTGGAAGCAGTCATTTCCTGCAAGTGGTAAGTCCAGTTGTGTGAGTTACCTAATTGTTGAGTATGGGAGTTTATTTTGTAGGCACCTAGCCTATAGGCGATTAGTAGGTACACTTGGGGTTGTACAACATAGCCAGTGGACTGTTGTGACAGGCATTTTTATATTATATTGGGCTTTAGGAATGATAGAATTCTACACCCTAAATGTATTTTTAACACGTCAGATTTTGTAGGGCACTATTTTTGCTCTTCTGATATTTTCTATTTAAGCTTGAACATCTTTGTTCTCTTTTAAGAGGAGTGTTATATACCTTAGGGGTTCAGAATACAAAGGTTTCCTAGTCCATTAAGCAATTGGATTTGATTTTTAAACCTGCTGTTAATTCTCCAGAGGTTTTTCCAGTTCCACATGCAACCTCTGAATTGATTTCTAAAGAGTGGTATCCCTTTTAATGCTGTTAAAATTTTAAGATGATATTTCCTTTGCCTGCTTCTAATATAGAGCTTTAGCAACTATCCCTAAAGTAGATGGGGCTATTTCTACTCTGGCTAGACAAACTACTATTCTGCTTGAGGATAAGTACCTCTTTTAAAGACCCTTTGGATATAAAGTTAGTCTTTCCATAGAAAATATTTCCAGTAAGCAGGTTTCAAATTGTAGCCTCCCAGGGGAAGGTTACTTTTGTCTCATGTTGCAAAGAACCCTGTGAAGTCAAGAGCCTTCTTTCAGTCAGTCTTCAACCTATGTCTGTCTGAACAAGGTCAGGGGTTTTATTTCAACCTCTTTATTGTTCCCAAAAATAGATTAGAAGGATGCTTATCTTCATATCCCTATTTACAAGGATCATTATGGTTTTCTAAAATTTGCATTCCTGGACAAGCATTTTCAGTTTGGTCTGGCTACCGCTCCCAGGTTCTGGGGACTCTCTTGTCAGTTATAAGAGCTCAGGGTGTTTCTTTGGTTGCTTACCTGTATATCATCTTGGTACAGGCTCAAGCTTTACATTTAGCAATATCTCATACCAGCAGACTTTTGTTGTTTCTTCAAAAGCATGGTTTGAGAATTTAATTTTCCAGAGTTCCTAATCCACAGTCCAAGTTTACGTTTCTAGGTGTGAGAATAGATTGAGTATCTGAGACGTTCTGACAGCTCAGAGCAGGCTGAAACTTCTCACATCTTGTGCAAAACTTCAGTTGGTCCCTTTTTCTTCTGTAGCTCTTTGCATGAAAGTTTAGGTCTGATGATAGCAACTTAAAATGCTATTCCGTTTGCTCGGTTTCACACAAGACCTGTTCAGCTTTGTATGATTCATCAGTGTTGGAGAGATTAAAATCTGTTGTCTCAGGAGATATTTCTGTATTTCAGAACAAGACAATCCCTGTGTTGGTGAATAAATCATCAGTCTATTGTTTAAGCAACATCCTTTGTCAGTCCAAAATGGACTTTAATCGCAACAGATGCAAGTCTTTCAGGTTGGGGTGCAGTGTGGGAGTCCCTGAGGGCACAGGGAGTTTGATCTCCTTGGGAGGTGAGGTTACCAATAAATGTTCAACTCATCATGGGGGAGGTCTCTCGAATTCTGACTAGGACAGAGATCAATCTTTGTTTAATCTCTGCTATTCATATTCCAGGGGTGAACAATTGGAAAGCAGATTTTCTCAGTCGCTAATCCCTTCATCCAGGGGAATGGTCTCTTCATTTTTAAAGGGACAGTAAAGTCCAAAAAAAACTTTCATGATTCAAATAGGGCATGTAATTTTAAACAACTTTCCAATTTACTTTTATAACCAATTTTGCTTTGTTTGCTTGGTATTCTTAGTTGAAAGCTAAACCTAGAAGGTTCATATGCTAAATTCTTAGACCTCTAATCTAAATGCATTTTGACAGTTTTTCACCACTAGAGGGCGTTGGTTCATGTGCTTCATATAGATAACATTGAGCTCATGCACGTGAATTTACCATGGAGTGAGCACTGATTGGCTAAAATGCAAGTCTGTCAAAAGGACTGAAATAAGGGGGCAGTCTGCAGAGGCTTAGATACAAGGTAATTACAGAGGTAAAACTTGTATTATAACTGTGTTGGTTATGCAAAACTGGGGAATGGGTAATTAAGGGATTATCTATCTTAAAACGACAAAAAAATCTGGTGTTGACTGTCCCTTTAAGTTTTCAGACAGATTGTTGATCTGTGGGGACTTCAAGAAATAGATCTGATGGCTTATCGATTAACCATCAAGCAATCCAGATAGTTTGTGAGGTCCATGGATCCTCAGGTGGAGTTTGTGGATGCTCTGGTAGCTCCTTGGTTGTTTTGTCTGGCTTACATTTATCCTCTTCTTGTTCTATTGCCAAGAGTAATAGCCAGGATCAAGCAGGAAGGCTCCTCAGTAACTGGTTGCTCTAGCCTGTCGTTGCAGAATTTGGTTTGCCGATCTAGTTCAGATGTCCAGTTGTGCTCTGTGGCCTCTTCCTCTGCACCACAAACTTTTGTCTCGAGGTCAATTTTTTTTCATCAGGATCTCAAATCTCTAAGCTTGATGACATGGAGATTGAACGCTTAGTTCTTAGAGATTTTTTCTGATTCTGTCATTGAGACTTTGATATATGCCCGTAAACCTTTGACAAGGAAGGCCTTTATTTCTTGGTGTGTGGAGCATGGCTTTAGCTGGCACTCTTTTAGAATTCCTAGAATTGTTCAATTTCTTCAAGATGGTTTGGATAAAGGTTTATCCGACAGTTCTTTAAAGTGCCAGATGTTTGCTCTTTCAGTCTTATTTAACAGAAGATTTACATTTGCTGATATTCAGAGTTTTGTTCAGACTTTAGTGAGGATTAAGCTAGTGATTAAACCAGTTTCTCCACCTTGTAACCTTTAAATGGACAGTCGGCTCCAAAAAATGTATTGTTTAAAAAGATAGTCCCTTTATTACCCATTCCCCAGTTTTGCAAAGACAATATGGTTATATTAATATACTTATTACCTCTGTGATTACCTTGTATCAAAGCCTCTTCTGACAGCACCATGATCACATGTCTATTATCTATTGACTTGCATTTTAGCCAATAAGTGCTGTGTTGTGCACTTCACTGGCGTGAGCACAATATTATCTATAAGGCCCACATGAGCTAGCAGTCTCCTGTTTGGAAAAGCAAATTTAAAAAAGCATCTGATAAGAGGCTCTCTGTTAGTGGCTTACAAACAGGCAGACATTTAGAGGTTTAAAATGTTATAAAGTATATTAATATAACAATGTTGGTTGTGCAAAGCTTGGGAATGGGTAGTAAAGGCATTATCTATCTTCTACAAGATACGACGAGTCCACGGATTTCATCCTTGTGGGATTTTATCCTCCTGCTAACAGGAAGTGGCAAAGAGCACCACAGCAGAGCTGTGTATATATAGCTCCTCCCTTCCCCTCCACCTCCAGTCATTCTCTTTGCCTGTGTTATACTAGGAAGAGGTAAAGTGATGTGTTAGTTTTTAGTTTCTTCAATCCAGAAGTTTTTTTATTTTAAATGGTACCGGTGAGTACTATTTCCCTCAGGGGGCTATGGAAGAAGATTTCTGCCCTGAGTTTAATGATCTTAGCAGATGTAACTAAGATCCACGTTGGTTCCCACAGAGCTTCTGAAGGTAGTACAAGAGAGATCTTCAGTGTGGAGAAAGGTTTCATGCTACAAGCAGCATTGAGGTATGTTCAGTCTTTTATTTCTGAGGAGACTTGGTATATCAGAACTGGCTGACATGTTTTCCCTGCAAAGGAAGGGGTAAGCAGTAGACCTGTTGAAACAGAGGGTATTACTGAAAAACCTGTATATATTATGTATTAACATGGGCTTTATGCAGCAAAGGGCTTATTGCAGCATATATCAGAGACACTGGGAGAGGCAGCTTAACGGTTTGGTTTTTATTGTAGACAACAACCATTTATATAGCTTTTTTTATGAGTTGTGTTTGGGGACCACATAGCTTTTGGCTAAACCGCTTCCCATGCGGTTATACAGGCTGAGGGGAACGTTGTCCATGATGGGCGAGCTCAGACGCGCAGTTACTGGCTGTGAAGGCAGCAGGCATTAGCTCCTGATGGGTCTAAACTGATGTCCTGTTAACCAGATCGTTAGCGAGTCCTTTTGCAGTACCCTGGGGGCAGGTAGGCGCCACAGCAGAGAGGTGCAGGGGTCGTTTTTTGAAATCACATACATTTTTTGCTATAAAAAACTTTTAGAGGTTAATTTTACCCTTTTGCCTTAGGGTGCAATAATTTTTGGCACTATTGTATATGTGTAGCTAATTAGATAGTGTTATTTAACGTTTTTAGGCAGTTTGAAGAAAATTGTGCGCTTTTTTTTACTTCTTAAAGGCGCAGTACACTTTTTTCTAAAAATTGTTTAATTCAATAAATAAAGTGTTTAACGACTATTGTGGTTATTGCTAGTCTGTTCAACATGTCTGACATTGAGGAAACTCATTGCTCTATGTGTTTGGAAGCCATTGTGGAACCCCCTCTTACATTGTGTACCTCTTGTACTGAAAGGGCCTTACATTGTAAAAAGCATATTTCTCTTGTAAGATGTATCGAGTCCACGGATTCATCCTTACTTGTGGGATAGTCTCCTCCCCTACAGGAAGTGGCAGAGAGAGCACCCACAGCAGAGCTGACTATATAGCTCCCCCCTTAGCTCCACCCCCCAGCCATTCTCTCTGCCTGCTTAACTGCTAGGAAGGGCAAAGAGGAGTGTGGTGACAAAAATGTTAGGTTTTTATTTTCTCAAGCAAAAGTTTGTTATTTTTAAATGGTACCGGTGTGTACTATTTACTCTCTGGCAGAAAAGGGATGATGATTTCTGCAAGGAGGATGATGATCTTAGCATTTTGTAACTAAGATCCACTGCTGTTCTCACAAGGGCTGAAGAGTACAGGAAAACTTCAATTGGGGGAACAGTTTGCAGGCTAAACTGCATTAAGGTATGTTCAGTCTATTTTTTTTCTAGACAGACTGTTATTTCTAGAAAAGGCTGACAATATCCCCATGAGGAAAGGGTAAGCTGTATTCAGACACTTGGATAGGAATTTCAGCTTGCATGAAGGGCTCATTAGTTACTGGTGACACTGTTTGGTAAAAACGTTTTTGTTTATTCAGTGAATGATGCAATTATAAAGTTTTTTTGAAGGGACTAAAGGGGTCATTGTGCCTTGTTCTTGAGTTTTCTAACCCACATGGTTAATTTAGAGACACTCTAGTGTTTTTCTGTTAGGCCTCAAAACATTGAGTGAGGTGGTAGGGGCCTATTTTCATGCCTCAGTTGTGCAGTTTCTTTTCCTCTGAGACTTCTAACTGCTTCTCCAGAGGTTCCTACCGTGTTTGAGGGCTGTAAAATAAGTTTTTTTTTTCCCCCCACAAATTGTTCTGAAGGGCAGGTAGGAGCCACAGCAGAACTGTGGCAAAGTGCTGAAAGTCTTTTTTTACTGGTTTTGATGTTTTTTCAATCCGGTTTTGCCATTAAGGGGTTAATTGTTTATTTGCATAGCTGTGCAAAGTTACTAAGGCTATATGATACTACTGTAAAAACTTTGTTTACTGCTTTTTTACACTGTTTTGCAGAATTTGTGCAGCTTTTTTTTCTCTTAAAGGCACAGTACCGTTTTATTTCTAAGTGTTATTTACTTTGATTACAGTGTTTTCCAAGCTTGCTTGTTACATTACTAGCCTGTTTAACATGTCTGACACCAAGGAAAATCCTTGTTCAATATGTTTGGAAGCCATTGTGGTACCCCCTCTTAGAATGTGTCCCAATTGTACTGATATGTCCATAAACTATAAAGAACATATATTAGCACTTAAAAATAGAGCAATAGATGATTCTCAGTCAGAAGTAAATGAGGGTTTAGCATCTAGCTCTCCCCATGTGTCACAACCAGTAACACCTGCACAAGTGACGCCAAGTACCTCTAGTGCGTCAAATTCATTTATTTTACAAGACATGGGCACAGTTATGAATACAACCCTCACAGAGGTTTTATCCTGACTGTCTGGTTTTCAAGGAAAGCGGGACAGCTCTGGGTTAAGGAAAAATGCTGAGCAGTCTGACGCTTTAGTAGCCGTATCTGATATGCCCTCACAATGCTCTGAGGTAGGGGTGAGGGATTTGTTATCTGAGGGAGAAATTTCTGATTCAGGAAAGACGCTTCCTCAGACAGATTCTGATGTCACGGCCTTTAAATTTAAGCTTGAACACCTCCGCTTATTGCTCAGGGAGGTATTAGCGGCTCTAGATGATTGTGACCCTATAGTGATCCCAGAGAAATTGTGTAAGATGGATAAATACTTAGAGGTTCCTGTTTACACTGATGTTTTTTTCCAGTCCCTAAGAGGATTGTGAATATTATTGCTAAGGATTGGGTTAGACCAGGTATTCCGTTCATTCCCCTGTTTTTAAGAATATGTTTCCCATATCTGACACCATGCGGGACTCGTGGCAGACAGTTCCTAAGGTGGAGGGAGCTATTTCTACTCTAAGCGTACAACTATACCTATTGAAGTCAGTTGTGCTTTCAAAGATCCTGTGGATAAAAAATTAGAGGGTCTCCTGAAGAAAATTTTTGTTCATCAAGGTTTTCTTCTTCAACCTATTGCGTGCATTGTTCCTGCAACTACTGCAGCTGCTTTCTGGTTTGAGGCTCTAGAAGAGGCTCTTCAGATGGAGACTCAATTAGTAGAAATTTTGGACAGAATTAAGGCCCTTAAATTGTCTAATTCTTTTATTACAGATGCCGCTTTTCAACTGGCTAAATTAGGGGCAAAGAATTCAGGTTTTGCCATTTTAGCATGCAGGGCGTTATGGCTTAAATCCTGGTCTGCTGATGTCATCTAAAACTAAACTTTTGAACATCCCTTTCAAAGGAAAGACCCTATTCGGGCCTGAACTGAAATAGACTATTTCAGACATCACTGGAGGGAAAGGTCATGCCCTCCCTCAGGATAAATCAAATAAGATGAGGACCAAACAAAATAATTTTCGTTCCTTTTGGAATTTCAAGAGTGGTCCCGCTTCAGCTTCCTCTGCTGCAAAGCAAGAGGGGAATTTTGCCCAATCCAAGTCAGTCTGGAGACCTAACCAGGCTTGGAACAAGGGTAAACAGACCAAGAAGCCTGCAGCTGCCTCTAAGACAGCATGAAGGGGTAGCCCCCGATCCAGGACCGGATCTAGTAGGGGGCAGACTCTCTCTCTTCGCTCAGGCTTGGGCAAGAGATGTTCACGATCCCTGGGTTTTAGAAATTGTGTCCCAGGGATATTTTCTGGAATTCAAAGGCTCTCTTTCAATGGGGACTTTTCACATTCTCGATTGTCTGTAAACAGACAAAGAGAGAGGCGTTCTTATGCTTTGTAGAAGACCTACATACCATGGGGGTGATCCGCCCAGTCCCAAAAGAGGAACAGGGGCTAGGTTTTTACTCAAACCTGTTTGTGGTTTCCAAAAAAGAGGGAACTTTCAGATCAATCTTGGATCTCAACATTCTAAACAAGTTCCTCAAAGTTCCATCATTCAAGATGGAGACTATTCGGTCTATTCTACCTCTGATCCAGGAGGGTCAATATATGACCACCGTGGACTTAAAGGATGCGTATCTACACATCCCTATTCACAGAATTTTCACAAGGGTGCTAGGGTCCCTTCTGGCGGTTCTACGACCACGGGGCATAGCAGTGGCGCCTTATCTAGACGACATCTTATTTCAGGCGTCAACTTTCCAGCTATCCAAGTCTCACACGGACATTGTGTTGGCTTTTCTGAGATCTCATGGGTGGACGGTGAACATAAAAGAGTTCTCTCTTCCCTCTTATAAGAGTTTCCTTCCTAGGGACTCTGATAGACTCGGTAGAAATTAAAATATTTCTGATGGCGGTCAGAAAATCAAAGCTCTTAACCACTTGCCGAGCTATTCATTCCATTCCTCGGCCATCGGTGGCTCAGTATATGGAGGTAATCGGACTCATGGTAGCGGCAATGGACATAGTTCCTTTTGCCCGCCTACACCTCAGACCACTACATCTATGCATGCTCAAACAGTGGAATGGGGATTATGCAGATTTGTCTCCTCAATTTCATCTGGACCAGGAGAACAGAGATTCTCTTCTCTGGTAGTTGTCTCAGGACCACCTGTCTCAGGGAATGTGTTTCCGCAGGCCACAGTGGCTCATTGTAACGACAGATACCAGCCTGCTAGGCTGAGATGCAGTCTGGAACTCCCTGAAAGCACAGGGCTTATGGTCTCGGGAGGAATCTCTTCTCCCGATAAATATTCTAGAACTGAGAGCGATATTCAATGTGCTTCAGGCGTGGCCTCAGCTTGCTGCGGCCAAATTCATCAGGTTTCAGTCGGACAACATCACGACTGTAGCTTATATCAATCATCAAGGAGGAACAAGGAGTTCTGTAGCGATGATGGAGGTAACCAAAATTATCCGATGGGCAGAGGATCACTCTTGCCATCTCTCAGCATTCCATATCCCAGGAGTAGAGAACTGGGAGGCGGATTTCCTAAGTCGTTAGACTTTTCATCTGGGGGAGTGGGAACTCCATCCGGAGGTATTTGCCCAGCTGATTCAGCTATGGGGCACACCAGAATTGGATCTGATGGCGTCCCGTCAGAATGCCAAACTTTCTCGTTACGGGTCCAGGTCCCGGGATCCCAAGGCGGTACTGATAGATGCTCTAGCAGTGCCTAGGTCATTCAATCTGGCCTATGTATTTCCTCTCCTATGTCTGGTTGCCAGAATAAAGCAGGAGAGAGCTTCGGTTATTCTGATAGCACCTGCGTGTCCACGCAGGACTTGGTATGCAGACCTAGTGGACATGTCCTCGGTTCTACCATGGACTCTGCCAATGAGGCAGGACCTTCTAATCCAAGATCTGTTCACGCATCCAAATCTAATTTCTCTGCGTCTGACTGCTTGGAGATTGAACGCCTGATTCTATCAAAGCGTGGTTTCTCTGAGTCGGTCATTGATACCCTGATTCAGGCTAGAAAGCCTGTCACCAGGAAGATCTATCATAAGATTTGGCGCAAATATCTTTATTGGTGTGAATCCAAAGGTTACTCGTGGAGTAAGATTAGGATTCCTAGAATATTGTCTTTTCTCCAAGGTTTGGAGAAGGGATTATCGGCTAGTTCCTTATAAGGACAAATATCTGCTTTGTCTATTCTTCTACACAAACGTCTGGCAGATGTCCCAGACGTTCAAGCATTTAGTCAGGCTTTGGTCAGAATCAAGCCTGTATTTAAACCTGTTGCTCCGCCATGGAGCCTAAATTTAGTTCTTAAAGTTCTTCAAGGGGTTCCGTTTGAACCTATGCATTCCATGGATATTAAGCTTCTATCTTGGAAAGTTTTGTTTTTAGTAGCTATCTCTTCGGCTCGAAGAGTTTCTGAGCTATATGCTTTACAGTGTGATTCCCCTTATATTATTTTTCATGCAGATAAGGTGGTTTTGCGTACCAAACCTGGGTTTCTTCCTAAGGTTGTTTCTTATAAGAATATCAATCAAGAGATTGTTGTTCCTTCACTGTGTCCTAATCCTTCTTCAAAGAAGGAACGTCTGTTGCACAATCTTGATGTGGTTCGTGCTTTAAAGTTCTACTTACAAGCAACTAAAGATTTCCGTCAAACATCTTCATTGTTTGTTGCTTATTCTGGTAAGCGGAGAGGTCAGAAGGCTACGGCTGCCTCTTTCCTTTTGGCTGAAAAGCATCATCCGTTTGGCTTATGAGACTGCTGGCCAACAGAAAGAATTACTGCTCATTCTACTAGAGCTGTGGCTTCCACATGGCTTTTAAAAATGAGGCTTCTGTTAAACAGATTTGTAATGCGGCAACTTGGTCTTCGTTTCATATTTTTTCCAAATTTTACAAATTTGATACTTTTGCTTCTTCGGAGGCTATTTTTGGGAGAAAGGTTCTACAAGCAGTGGTGCCTTCGTTTAAGGTCCCTGTCTTGTCCCTCCCTTCATCCGTGTCCTAAAGCTTTGGTATTGGTATCCCACAAGTAAGGATGAATCCGTTGACTCGATACATCTTACAAGAGAAAACATAATTTATGCTTACCTGATAAATCTATTTCTCTTGTGATGTATCGAGTCCACAGCCCGCCCTGTTTATTAAGACAGGCATATATATTTTTTTATTTTTAAACTTTGTCACCACTGCCCCCTATAGTTTCTCCTTTTTCTTCCTAGCCTTTGGTCGAATGACTGGGGGGTGGAACTAAGGGGGGAGCTATATAGGCAGCTCTGCGGTGGGTGCTCTCTCTGCCACTTCCTGTAGGGGAGGAGAATATCCCACATGTAAGGATGAATCCGTGGACTCGATACATTACAAGAGAAATAAATTTATCAGGTAAGCATAAATTAAGTTTTTAGGTGAAGAAAGTATGCCTAAGGATGATTCTCAGTCTGAAGAGAATCAGGATATGCCATCCAATTCTCCCCAAGTGGCACAACCCTTAATACCCACACAAGTGACGCCAAGTACCTCTAGTGCGTCTAATTCTTTTACTCTGCAGGAGATGGCTGCAGTTATGTCAACTACCCTTACAGAGGTATTATCTAAATTACCAGTGTTGCAGGGTAAACGCAGTAGGTCAGGTATTAATGTGAATACTGAATCCTCTGATGCTTTATTGGCAATTTCCGATGTACCCTCACAGTGCTCTGAGTTGGGGGTCAGGGAATTGCTATCTGAGGGAGAACTTTCAGACTCAGGAAATGTTACCTCAGACAGATTCGGACGTCATGTCCTTTAAATTTAAGCTTGAACACCTCCACCTGTTACTTTGGGAGGTTTTAGCGACTCTGGATGATTGTGATCCTATTCTGATACCACCAGAGAAATTGTGTAAGATGGATAAATATTTAGAGGTGCCTACTTGCACTGATGTTTTTCCGGTTCCTAAAAGAATTTCGGAAATTGTAAAAAAAGGAATGGGATAGACCAGGCATACCGTTCTCTCCCCCTCCTAATTTTAAGAAAATGTTTCCCATATCAGACACCATTCGGGACTCTTGGCAAACAGTCCCTAAGGTGAAGGGAGCTATATCTACCCTGGCTAAGCGTACAACTATACCCATTGAGGACAGTTGTTCTTTGAAAGACCCTTCAGCATGCTGAAGCCCGGTTTTCCTCTCAGAGTGCAGTGAATGACAGAGGGATGTGAAGGGAGTATTGCTTATTGAATGCTATGGTCATCCTATCGGGGATCTATTTCATAGGTTCTCTGTTCGGTCGTAGAGATCTCTTCTCCTACTTCCCTTTTCAGATCGACGATATACTCTTATATACCATTACCTCTACTGATTCTCGTTTCAGTACTGGTTTGGCTATCTACTATATGTAGATGAGTGTCTTTTGGTAAGTATGTCTTATTTTATTTATGACACTCTCAGCTATGGTTTGGCACTTTACATATAAAGTTCTAAATATATGTTTTATACTTATATTTGCCATGATTCAGGTTAATCAGTATATTTCCTTCATTCAGACTGTCAGTTTAATTTTTTGGGAAATGCATATGAATAAATTTTTTTCTTACCTGAAAATTTTTCAAATTGACTTTTCTTTCTAAATTGCGGGCTGTTAGGCTCGCGGGTGCAAAAAATACTAGAATTTATTGCGTCATTTTTGGCGCGAGACTTTTTTGGCGCGAAAATTACGTTTGTTTTCACCTAGTTGCGTCATCTATGACGCTCATGTTTGTTGCAGACTTTTTTGGTGCCAAAAAATTTGTCGATTGTGGGCGTCATACTTGGCGCCAGTTTTTTTGACATTATTTAAGTCTCAGTTTCTTTTTGCTTCTGGTTCCTAGAGGCTTGTTCTGTTTGCATTTTTTCCCATTCCTGAAACTGTCATTTAAGGAATTTGATAATTTTGCTTTATATGTTGTTTTTTCTATTACATATTGCAAGATGTCGCAATCTGACCCTGTATCATAATTTACTTCTGGAAAGCTGCTGCCTGATGTCGGTTCTACCAAAGCTAAGTGCATTTGTTGTAAACTTGTGGTAACTGTTCCTCCGGCTGTAGTTTGTGTTAGTTGTCATGATAAACTTTCAAAAGCTGATATTTCCATTAGTAGTAGTCCATTACCTGTTGTTGTTCCTTCACCATCTAATGTTCAAGTTATTCCTGTTAATGTAAGAGAATTTGTGTCTAATTCTATTCAGAAGGCTCTGTCTGTCATATCACCTTCTAAGAAACGTAAAAGGTCTTTTAAAACTTCTCATAAATCAGATGAATTTTTAAATGACCGCCAACATTCTGATTTATCTATCTCTGATGAGGATCTGTCTGGTTCAGAAGATTCTGCCTAAGATATTGACACTGACAAATCTTCATATTTATTTAAGATGGAGTTTATTCGTTCTTTACTAAAAGAGGTGTTGATTGCATTAGATATGGAGGAGTCTAGTCCTCTTGATATTAAAACCAGTAAACGTTTAAATTCGGTTTTTAAACCTCATGTAGTTATTCCAGAGGTTTTTCCAGTTCCTGATGCCATTTCAGATGTAATTTCTAGGGAATGGAATAGTTTGGGTACTTCATTTACTCCTTCTTTAAGGTTTAAGAGACTGTACCCTTTGCCGGCTGATAGATTGGGGATTTTTTCCCAAAACTCCAAAGTTGATGGGGCTATCTCTACTCTTGCTAAACGTACTACTATTCCTACGACAGATAGTACTTCTTTTAAAGATCCTTTAGATAGGAAGCTTGAATCTTCTAAGGAAGGCTTATTTATGTTCAGGTAATCTTAGGCCTGCTATTTCTTTGGCTGATGTTGCTGCAGCTTCAACTTTTTGGTTGAAGGCTTTAGCGCAACAAGTACCAGATCATAATGTGTATAGCATTGTTAAGCTTCTTCAACATGCTAATAATTTCATTTGTGATGCCATTTTTGATGTCATTAGAATTGATGTCAGGTATATGTCTTTAGCTATTTTAGCTAGAAGAGCTTTATGGCTTAAATCTTGGAATGCTGATATGACTTCTAAGTCAACATTGCTATCTCTTTCTTTCCAAGGTAATAAATTATTTGGTTCTCAGTTGGATTCTATTATTTCAACTGTCACTGGGGGGAAGGGAGCTTTTTTGCATCAGGATAAAAATTCTAAGGGTAAATTTAGGGCTGCTAACCGTTTTCGTTCCTTTCGTCAGAATAAGGAACAGAAGCCTGACCCTTCCCCTAAAGGAATGGTTTCCAATTGGAAGCCTTCTCCAGTCTGGAATAAATCCAAGCCTTTTAGAAAATCAAAACCAGCCCCAAAGTCCGCATGAAGGTGCGGCCCTCATTCCAGCACAGCTGGTAGGGGGCAGATTACGATTTTTCAAAGATGTTTGGATCAGTTCAATTCAAAATCATTGGATTCAGAACATTGTTTCTCAAGGGTACAGAATAGGTTTCAAGGTAAGACCGCCTGTGAGGTTTTTTCTCTCACGCATTCCAATAAACCCAGTAAAGGCTCAGGCTTTTCTTAAATGTGTTTCAGACCTGGAGTCATCTGGGGTAATTGTGCCAGTTCCAAATCTGGATCGGGGTCTGGGGTTTTATTCAAATCTGTTCATTGTACCAAAGAAAGAGAATTCTTTCAGACCAGTTCTGGATCTAAAAATTTTGAATCGTTATGTAAGGATACCAACATTCAAAATGGTGACTATAAGGACTATTCTGCCTTTTGTTCAGCAAGGGCATTATATGTCCACAATAGACTTACAGGATGCATATCTTCATATTCCAATTCATCCAGATCACCATCAGTTCCTGAGATTCTCTTTTCTAGACAAGCATTACCAGTTTGTTGCTCTTCCTTTTGGCCTAGCAACAGCTCCAAGGATCTTCTCAAAGGTTCTCGGTGCCCTTCTCTCTGTAATCAGAGAGCGGGGTATTGCGGTGTTTCCTTATTTGAACGATATCTTGGTACTTGCTCAGTCTTTACATTCTGCAGAATCTCACACGAATCAACTCGTGTTGTTTCTTCAAAAACATGGTTGGAGGATCAATTTACCAAAAAGTTCCTTGATTCCTCAGACAAGGGTAACCTTTTTGGGATTCCAAATAGATTCAGTATCCATGACTTTGTCTCTAACAGACAAGACGTCTGAAATTGGTTTCAGCTTGTCGGAACCTTCAGTCTCGGTCATCCCCTTCAGTAGCTATGTGCATGGAAGTTTTAGGTCTCATGACTGCAGCATCGGACACGATCCCCTTTGCTCGTTTTCACATGAGACCTCTTCAGCTTTGTATGCTGAACCTTTGGTGCAGGGATTATACAAAGATATCACAATTGATATCCTTAAATCCCAATACTCGACTATCTCTGACTTGGTGGTTAAATTACCACCGTTTAGTTCAAGGGGCCTCTTTTGTTCGTCCAACCTGGACTGTGATTTCAACAGATGCGAGTCTTTCAGGTTGGGGAGCTGTCTGGGGATCTATGACAGCGCAGGGGATTTGGAAATCTCAAGAGGCGAGATTACCAATCAATATTTTGGAACTCTTCAGTTCTGGCCTCTTCTGAAGAGAGAATCGTTTATTTGTTTTCAGACAGACAATGTCACAACGGTGGCGTATGTCAATCATCAAGGTGGGACTCACAGTCCTCAGGCTATGAAAGAAGTATCTTGGATACTTGCATGGGCGGAATTAGGGATGCACCGAAATTTCGGCCGCAGAAAGTTTCGGCCGAAAATAGCATTTTTTGTTATTTCGGTTTTCGGTTTTTTTTGCCTTTTATTTTCGGCAAAATTATTGTGTAGCATATTTTAAATTTAAATTTGATGCCAGCCTAGAGCTGCTGTTTGAGTTCATTACTTGACTTACTGTTTTGCATATAATAATAGTTTTCTAGGACTATACTTTATTTTGATAATTGTTAACAAAAAAAAACGGTTAAATCTGATTCTGTTACACAGAACTAAATAAAGATAATACTAGCGATGCACCAAAATTTGGGCAAATGTGCAATTCCAATTTCGGCCCAAAGAGGACCAAAATGGCTAAAAATGTACAGCCCTCCCCTGTTCTATTGAGTTACATGTCTATCCTTAGCATAAGGTGAGCAGCACAGCACTGGCATGGCACAGAGCACACACATAAGTACCATTACATGATGATATTTGAAACCAGCAGAGAAGGAAACCAAAGTTCTGAATAGTGAATACAAATATCAAAGGAGGATAAGTAACATGTTTATAAAGACTTGATATTATCAGACACAGCCCTAAGCACACACAGTGAATATCTTTAAGCCTTATATACAGTGCTCATACATCAGCCTCTTGTGCGTAGACATTCTATTCGCCTGAGGCAAATATGCGTGCACACTTTATAAGCATAAGCTCCAAGCTTGCACACAGTTGGTACAAATTAGCACCCACCAGACAGTGTATACAAAAAAGCACAGTAACTTTCTATAACCACCTTGCTCGTAAGGTTGTAGCGAAGTCCAGTGGTCCTGGTGATAGGTGACAGGCAGACTCCATTTGGGGCTCCAGACATATAATCTGATGGGTCAGTGTGAGACCCGAACCAGGAACTAGGCGGAGATACGATGAGAGACGATCAGGTGCAGCCACGCTCATCGCACGGATAACTACACCCAAAAACAAAACGCATGTCTACCTTGTATTGTTGTCTGGCTATAACCACGCTCTCCCTTAGAGAGCTCCAGTTTCACTGCAGATCACGCCCTACTGTACAAGTGACCATGTCCATTTGTTGGAGCTTTCCCGCCTACAATTTCTCTCAGCTACACACACACACTATAGTTGAAAAAGAAAAAAAAACAATTTCGGTTTCGGTTTTTGGCCAGGATCATCCTGAATTTTCGGTATCGGTTTCGGTCCAGAATTTTCATTTCGGTGCATCCCTAGGCGGAATCCAACTCCTGTCTAATCTCTGCGGTTCATATCCCAGGTATAGACAATTGGGAAGCGGATTATCTCAGTCGCCAGACTTTACATCCGGGAGAATGGTCTCTTCACCCAGAGGTGTTTCTTCAGATTGTTCAGATATGGGGGCTTCCAGAAATAGATCTGATGGCTTCTCATCTTAACAGGAAACTTCCCAGGTATCTGTCCAGATCCAGGGATCCTCAGGCGGAAGCAGTGGATGCGTTGTCACTTCCTTGGAATTATCAACCTGCTTATATCTTTCCGCCTCAAGTTCTTCTTCCAAGAGTGATTTCCAAAATCATAATGGAACGTTCGTTTGTTCGGCTGGTGGCTCCAGCATGGCCACACAGGTTTTGGTATGCGGATCTTGTTCGGATGTCCAGTTGCCAACCTTGGCCACTTCCGTTAAGGTCAGACCTTCTATTTCAAGGTACGTTTTTTCCATCAGGATCTCAAATCATTAAATTTGAAGGTATGGAGATTGAACGCTTAGTCATAGAGGTTTCTCTGACTCAGTGATCAATACTATGTTGCAGGCTCGTAAATCTGTGTCTAGAAAGATTTATTACCGAGTTTGGAAGACTTACATTTCATGGTGTTCCTCTCATAAGTTCTCTTGGCATTCTTTTAGAATTCCTAGAATTTTACAGTTTCTTCAGGATGGTTTGGATAAGGGTTTGTCCGCAAGTTCCTTGAAAGGACAAATCTCTGCTCTTTCTGTTCTGTTTCACAGAAAAATTGCTAATCTTCCTGACATTCGTTGTTTTGTACAGGCTTTGGTTCGTATCAAGCCTGTCATTAAAGGGACACTGAACCCAAAAATGTTGTTTTGTGATTCAGAAAGAGCATGCAATTTTAAGCAACTTTCTAATTTACTCCTATTATCAATTTTTCTTTGTTCTCTTGCTATCTTTATTTGAAAAAGAAGGCATCTATGCTTTTTTTGGGATCAGTACTCTGGACAGCAATTTTTTATTGGTGGATGAATTTATCCACCAATCAGCAAGGACAACCCAGGTTGTTCACCAAAAATGGGCCGGCATCTAAACTTACATTCTTGCATTTTAAATAAAGATACCAAGAGAATGAAGAAAATTTGATAATAGGAGTAAATTAGAAAGTTGCTTAAAATTTCATGCTCAATCTGAATCATGAAAGAAAAATGTTGGGTACAGTGTCCCTTTAAGTCAATCTCTCCTCCTTGGAGTCTTAATTTGGTTTTGAGAGCTTTACAGGCTCCTCCGTTTGAGCCTATGCATTCTCTGGATATTAAGTTACTTTCTTGGAAAGTATTGTTTCTTTTGGCTATCTCTTCTGCTAGAAGAGTTTCTGAATTATCTGCTCTTTCTTGT
This sequence comes from Bombina bombina, assembly GCF_027579735.1. Lineage (NCBI taxonomy): Eukaryota > Metazoa > Chordata > Amphibia > Anura > Bombinatoridae > Bombina > Bombina bombina. The sequence goes on along the minus strand of NC_069504.1, from coordinate 478,837,564 downwards.
GAATTTCCTTTTCTGATTTTTCATCAGGATAAGGCGGTTTTGCGGACTTCATTTAAATTTTTACCTAAGGTTGTGAATTCCAACAACATTAGTAGAGAAATTGTTGTCCCTTCGTTGTGTCCTAATCTTTGCATTCTTTGGATGTGGTAAGAGCTTTGAAATATTATGTTGCATTTACTAAAGATTTCAGAAAGACTTCTAGTCTATTTGTTATCTTTTCTGGTCCTAAGAAAGGTCAGAAAGCTTCTGCTATTTCTTTGGCTTCTTGGTTAAAACTTTTGATTCATCATGCTTATGTGGAGTTGGGTAAATCACCGCCTTAGAGGATTACGGCTCATTCTACTAGGTCAGTTTCTACTTCCTGGGCTTTTAAGAATGAAGCTTCTGTTGATCAGATTTGCAAAGCAGCAACTTGGTCTTCTTTGCATACTTTTACTAAATTCTACCATTTTGATGTTTTCTCTTCTTCAGAAGCAGTTTTTGGTAGAAAAGTTCTTCAGGCAGCTGTTTCAGTTTGATTCTTCTGCTTATAATTTCAGTTTTTTTCATTATAAGAATAAAACTTTTTGATTTGGGTTGTGGATTCTTTTTTCAGCGGAATTGGCTGTCATTATTTTTATCCCTCCCTCTCTAGTGACTCTTGCGTGGAGTTCCACATCTTGGGTATTTGCTATCCCATACGTCACTAGCTCATGGACTCTTGCCAATTACATGAAAGAAAACATAATTTATGTAAGAACTTACTTGATAAATTCATTTCTTTCATATTGGCAAGAGTCCATGAGGCCCACCCTTTGTATGGTGGTTATGATTTTTTTGTATAAAGCACAATTATTCCAATTCCTTGTTGATGCTTTCGCTCCTTTCTTATCACCCCACTTCTTGGCTATTCGTTAAACTGAATTGTGGGTGTGGTGGGGGGTGTATTTATAGGCATTTTGAAGTTTGGGAAACTTTGCCCCTCCTGGTAGGAATGTATATCCCATACGTCACTAGCTTATGGACTCTTGCCAATGTGAAAGAAATGAATTTATCAGGTAAGTTCTTACATAAATTATGTTTTTACAACTTCAGTCACCTCTGCACCTTTTTAGCTTTTCCTTTCTCTTCCTAAAACCTTCGGTCGAATGACTGGAGATGGAGGGGAAGGGAGGAGCTATATATACAGCTCTGCTGTGGTGCTCTTTGACACTTCCTGTTAGCAGGAGGATAATATCCCACAAGTAAGGATGAAATCCGTGGACTCGTCGTATGATTGAAGAAATCAATTTATCAGGTAAGCATAAATTTCCTTTTTTTTAAACCAATAACAATTTTGGTTTTGACTGTCCCTTTAATTTAGCTTTAAAAGTTTTGCAGGATCCTCCTTTTGAACCTATGCATAATTTGGATATACAGATTTTGTCCTGGAAAGTTGTTGTGTGTTTTTTTGTGTTTTTTGTTTGTTTTTTGTAGTTTTATTTCCCTTTTGGCCATTTCTTCTGTTTGAAAGATTTTCCAAATTGTCTGCTCTTTCTTGCAAGCTCTTCCTTATCTTGTTTTTCATCCGGATTAGGCAGTTTTGAGGACACTTAATTTTTTTTTCTTTAGTTAGTTAATCATGAGACTATTGTTCCTCCTTTTTGTCCTAAGAATTATTAGAGGCTTCACCATAACGTGGAGGGTGTTAGAGCGTTTTATTTGCAGGCTACTAAGGATTTTAGGCAATCCTCTAGTTTGTTAGTTCATTTTTCCAGTTCCAGGAAGGGCCAGAAGGCTACAACTGTTTCGTTAACCTCTTGGTTGAAGCTTTTGATTCGTAAGGCTTACTTGGAGATGGGTCTCCTAGGTCAGGGCTTACCTCCTGGGGTTTTAAGAATGAGGCATCTGTTGATCGAATTTGCAAGTCAGCTACTTGGTCTTTAAGGATGTGTAATATAAAACTGATAAGTTGGAATCACAATATACTTATATAGATGTATCATATAATATAGCTATTAATCTAGGAATGAATCTAGTAATAAAAACAGGTTGAACAAACATAAGATTTATTAATCTCAAGTTTAAAAGGATATATTAATCTGAATAAAACATACATATGATTGGATGTTAATATGACCGGTCATACGTTAGTACAAATCAACAAAAATTACAATATAAAATCCTAGCGATATTAAGTATAAAAATATAAGTGTAACTAAATCTAGAGAAATGTAGAGTAGTTGCTTCATATATGATTATGAATGAATCCACCTTTGTTATACTGACACAAGAAGGGAGTGCAGTAAGGATATATATTCCAATGTGTTGGTATAAAAAAGTTCCGTTTGGCAATACGCTTACTTAAAATATAAGGCAAAGTTCCGTTATAGCAAAAAACAATTGGTGTGAAAGTCCCGTTATAGGGAACTAACTGGTGTTAGAAACAATATGTAGAGATAGTGTTACATTAGTTCCGTTATAGTTCCATTCCGTTTTCCAAAAGTACATACAATGGGTAAAAATAAAGTGTTCTTTCTTCTTTAAAAGTTTAAAAGTTACCTCTGACTACCACGCTGTGGTGCCCTTACACCTCTGTAGTGCCTACCTGCTCTTGTCTCGAGCTGAATCCTCCGTCTGGGTACGGCACAGGTGTCCAAAGCGGCTTCCAGCAGCTGGTAACGTCAGGGACGTAGAATGCGTGTCAAATGTAGATCCGGTTAAGGATACAGGGTACAGCTATGGGCACGAGGTTTGCTCCCAGCTATGCCAACTTATTTATGGGTAAATGGGAACATCTATTTACCCAAGGGCATGAGCTGGGAGCAAACCTCGTGCTGTTCAAAAGATATATTGATGATATACTAATAGTTTGGAAGGGGAGTGAGGAAAGCTTGTTGACCTTCTTTGAGGATATGAACCATAATGATCTAAACTTTAAATTCACTTACACAATAAGTAGACAGCAAATAACGTTTTTAGATTTGGACATCTTTATAGAACAGGGAGAATTAACAACTAAAAATCATTTCAAAACGACTGATGCGAACAATTATATCCCTTCACATAGTTGTCACTTAAAAAAGTGGATAGACAACATCCCTAAGGGCCAATTCCTTAGGATCAGACGTAATTGTTCCAGACTTTCTGATTATGATACACAGGTTAAGATCTTAGAGGAGAGATTCTTAGAAAAAGGTTACGATCATGATATTCTGAAAAATGATATAATTAAAGTCAGGAATATGGATAGACAAAACATACTCTCCAAAAAAGCAAAAGCTAAAAACCAGACTGATGAAACCCTTACAGTACCTTTAATTACCAATTATAACTGCCATCATAAACATCTAACCAAAATTTTGAATAAACATTGGCATCTAATAAAATCTGATCCAATTTTGGGAGACAGCATTTCAGATTACCCTAAAATTATTTACAGGAAAGCAACTAACATTAAAAATATCCTTGCACCCAGTGATTTCAAAAAGAAAACCAATAAGACTAAAGAGAAAGATTTGATGGGAAAAAAACTAAGGGGATATTATCCTTGCTACAGCTGTAAAGCTTGCCAACATAGCAATAAATGTAAAGAATACACATCTTCCAATACAGGCAAAAAATACAATATAAAAGAAACCATTAGATGCAGTGACAAAGGCATCATATATTTAATTCAGTGCACATGTGGCAAACAATATTTAGGAGAGACCTCCAGAGTTTTACGCACAAGAATAAGAGAACATCTTAACCTTATAAAGAAAGGAGATCAAGATACTAGGCTATATGAACATTTCAGGACAGTACACCATAATAACATCAATGATCTTAAATACTGGGGTATCTGTAAGATTGCAAAACGTTGGAGAGGAGGAAATTTTGATCAACTACTCCTTAGAAAAGAAGCTGAACTTATTTTTGAATTAAAAACATTGTTCCCACAAGGATTAAATTCAGAGCTAGACCTAAATCCATTCATCCTAGACCGTTAATTTTGCAAATTTCCACATATATATACATACAAACCTAGTAACAACCTACATACACATACTTAGTAATAACCTATCTGAAATTATATATATTAGAAACACTATCCCTATATGTTTTACTATACATTTCATCATG